>NC_142607.1:49528596-49828596 GCF_041222555.1 Hakea prostrata | reverse complement strand
ATTTAGTCATTTTGCTACCCCTTTTGAGTTCAAATTGGTTTGGTTAGATGCAGCACAATTTTAGGAGTCCAAATCTACTATTACTTTGTTATTTGAATCCTTGGTTGTTAAGTTATGAAAGAATACTAGTTTAGCTAGGAGTCATAATCAGAGAAGGATTCCTTTTGTTCAGTCCAATATGTAGTAGGGACCCAGATCTACTTTTGTTTTTGAATTGGGTTGGATTTAGGTCAAGTTATTGAAGAGTCCCAATTAGTGAGGGATTCCCTTAATTACATTCCACTTCTTAGTTCTTACAAGGAGTCTAGATCTACTTATATGATGTGATTCAGATCATTTCTATAATGAATTATGATACAGCCCTTGTTGGAGTGACAGTCCTTGGTCCAAATAGAGTCCTAATTAGATTAACCTTCAAAGTTTCAGTCCTAGTTGTGAGTTCATTCGTGAAGTCTATAAATAAAGCCTCCCTAGCTTGTAAAAGACAGATTTGATTAATAATAAAAACTGAGAATTGGAATTGGAAGGTGCCAAGAGTGAGGTCGTGAGTTTCCTTAGGAGGGGAGACTTGTGACTGTGTGTTGTTTATAATTTTCTGCAATTGAAGATCTTCAACGCTCCCATTCCCTTCTTCAAGTACAAAGACCCAAACCCCAGCCATACTTTCACCTTTCTTCTTCCCTCACCTTCACAGTCCCTTCTTTCTCTCCCTCCCTAACTTGCGGCAGCCTAGTCTTCCCCAAATCCTAAACCCTAGGTCACCCCTCCCCTCTCCCACATCTCAAATCCTTTAGGCAATTTTCACTCTTCACCCACTCCCTTCCCTAACACTCGAACCCTAGAGGCAGCCCTATTCATCCCCCAAAACCCTAAAACCCTAAAACCATAACCCTAATTCCCGTATCACCCTTTTTTCTATTTTTCTGGAATTTTTTTACTTTTATAGAACCCAAATTTCAAGACCAGATGTTCAGTAATTTAACCGTTAAATCTGTACAAACTTTGGGAACCTCATTCCCCCAACCCTGGTGACCTTCCCTCTCAGTTTCAGCCCAATCGCACTAACCAAACCCTAAATTCTTTGAAAGTAAATAAATAAATAAACCAAAAACTAATCTTCTTAAATCCTAGACCTAAAATTTCAATGCTGAATTTAAAATACAGCAAGGTTCGAGTTTGTGTTTCAATAAACCCCAACCGAACCCTAGCTACCCTTCCCCAAACCTAGAATCAATTGGAGGCTGCCCTACACCCTAACCGCAGGGTTAGTAAAACCTAATTTCACTGCTGGTTCACTTTGATTGATCCTGAAGACTGGCCCTCAATTTGGGGGTTACATCATCAGGACTCTTAGATCAGAGGTTTAGTATCCTTGGTTGAACAAGTAGGGTTCAACAGGGATAGAAGGGGAATTGGGACGGCTGGAGCTCCTTATCAAGGATGCAGGCTTCCAAAGTAGCAGCTTAATGGACAGACCAATAGAAGACTGATTCACCGTCAAAAGCAGGACTAGTGTTCCGAACGCACAGCATCAATCAAATAATCAGAACCACCAAGAAACAGCAGCTTGAATTTTAAACTCCAGGCACAACACTCTCTCCCAGAGAAAAAGGCAGCGGTGAGCAAAAAGCTCATAAGCAATTCAAAATTTCTCATCTGTTTGTTTCTACCACTGCATGGGGTATATATAAGGCTGTATCAGCCAAAGCACAAAGTTTTAGTTCCAACAGGACTTGATAAACTGACTTCAAACAGAATAACAACCCAAGACAATCAACTAGAGCTAGTTCTTCCAAGATCTTGATCAAAACCAACTCATGGGACTAAATAGGTTACATTACACATAGGGTTTTGTGATTTGGAATAGAATGAGTTGTATGACGATTGATCGAGCTAATTAATGCATAATGGCTTGGAGATCTCAAATGGGATGGTTAGCATGGGTTTCAAAGAGATTAAAATAGGTTTCAGGCAAAAGGATAAAAACATAAGAGGTGAACCCGATGCCAAATGCTTCCACAAAAGCAGACTCAAGGAGAAATTTTCCTAAACCGCCTTACCCCCAACAATTTTTTTGCTTAGGGGCTGTTTCAACTTCTTGACCTCAGGCTACAATTGCGGTCTACCGACCATTGCGCCAAAGCCCACCCTTTGTTTTCAGGCAAAAGGGGATGAAACTACGATATCTCTAAGAGATGCAGATGGGAGACTTCTAGGGCTCAAAATGAGATCAAACATGGAGAGAATGTAGCTAATGATGTAAGGGGGAGGATCCTCCAATTCAGGTACATTCCAGTGGGTTTGGGCTGATTCTGGGTTCTTGTTTTGGGGTTTATGGAAGTACCAAAATTCAAGAAACTTGATAGTTTCTACAGTTGAGGATGTTTGATTGGGTTTAGATGGCTAAATTGGAAGATATGGGGTCTCTTGTTTTAGGGGATCCAAGGATTACGAACACTCAAGAAAACATTTCTCTCTTGAAATCGGGTCACTAGAGTTTAGTTCGGGGAATGATGTCCCAGGGTTTGGATAGATCCAAAGTTTAGATTGGTATAGATCTAACCTTCAAATTTTGGTCACTTGTAGACTTGCGAAGTCCGAAAATTCAAAGAAAAAAAGTTGTTCCTTTTTCTTTTCTTTTCCTTTCTTTTCCTTTTTTTTTTTTGGGGGGGGGGGTTGTCTTGAACAATGGACGGGCTGGAATGACATGTGCAGGCTGAAATCCACAACCAAAAAAGCACCTGCTTGACTTCACAAAGCACCTTTAGTTAAACACATTGAAGGTATCTTACGAAGGGCTGAGACCATTAAAAAGATAATAATTCTGGACAGCAAAGCTGAGAAATTTCATATGATAATCAGTCTGCCTTGTTCTTCTCCATAGGGTGTGTATATAGAGCTAAACAACCTTACAACTCATGAGAGAAATAGGAAAGAAACTCCTAAAAGAAATAGAATTTAGAAACCTACCAAGTACTCTCCTTATACCCTTATTACTTGAACATATAAAACTGAAATAAAAAAGGGAAAGAACATTCCATCCTCAAAAAGTTTTCATACCTAAGCTAAGCATTCCGATTAAAGAACCCCCCCCCCCCTCTAAAACTAAAGTATCAAGGCACCATGACTAGGTATCTAAAAAAGCCCAAATAGGCTCTGATCCTGCATCACATGATCTCCCCCCAACAAATGTATGATAACCTATAGTTGACCTTCTGTCAACTGGTGATCCAACCCTATCAGCATTTGAAAAGCCATCAACCCATAGATGACCATGATCTGTGCAGCGGACACCATCTCCAGGACCCTCCCTAAAGGTACCTCAAATTATTTATAACAACATCCCTATGACATGTTCAAGGGGTAGACAGAAACTAATTTCGACCCTTCCTAAAGGTACCTCAAATTACATGCCTATGACATGTTTAAGGGGCAGATAGAAACTAAGTTCCTGTCTTACAACATTTACTTTTGGGACTCTCCAACTATTGATAATTGTAAGGGGTAACACCGAGGAGTTGCTCAGTTCAAAAGGACCAACACCTAAATTGAGAGATCATGGTTCAATTCTCCTTGGAAATTACCTATTCATACACACGAAAAAAAGAGAGGGGCACTATTAATGTATACATTATAAAATATTGAAAATAAGTCATAAAGTGGTACAGGTTGGTGACTTTACCAGGATCAGATTCAATAGTGCACCAGGACATGACTGAGAATTTCCAGAAGCTTCATGAACAGTGAAAAAGAAATATGTCAATTGAATAATATAATAAAGCAAGGGATAATGTCAATTTTTACCAAAAGATAATCAGTTTTCCATTTCAGACAAACTAAATTCAAGATCTATCATTTGGTTTTGTTTCTTTCTTTCTTTTTCTCTTTTTTGGGTGCGGGTGGGGGGAAGGGGCAGGGAGGGAGCGTGGGCAGGAAGAAGTAACACATATAGTATTATGGAATTTCCACATTTTCTGAATTCAAATACCAAAGAGGAAGACTTGTACCTTCCTCAAACTCACCCTGCCCAAGTAGAAATTACCTATTACTATTTACTACTGCAAACACACTAACAAGTTCAGAGTTTGATAACACAAGTAAATACTTAACATCTTAATTTTGCATGCTACATTATCCTGAGACGCACATCCCATCTACTTGGGACTTAGTTGAAAAAAGGTTATCGGGAAGATGCTGGGAAGTTTGGAAAGCTTGGGAGATTTGTTACTTAAGTTTAGGTTTTCCATGCTTTAGTTGACTCGTCCTAGAAGAGTTGTTGGGTGAGCCATGTATATATATAGCCGGTGTCTAGTAATGGAGATATCCATTACTTTAATCAAATTATTGAACTCAAGCTCAAGGCTGATTTCCCTCCACTTCTTTGTGCATCTCTTTTCTTCTCAAAGTTACCAGCTTCCCTTCCGTCTCATTATCAAAAAAGCATCACATAATAATCAATGGAGAGGTAGACCTCATGGAAAAAGAGGAAAGGATATAGTTTCAATGGGATCTAGGTCAACAACCAAGAATTCTAAAAGAACAAACTCGAAATAGGTGGGAAAGTGCGGCAGGGTGATATAATTTATCTTAGGAACTTAAGACTATTACTCTGAGATCATGGTTGTCAAGGCAGCAAGGCGACCAAAGTAGTTGGGGCTCCACCTAGGCAGCAATAAGGTGACCAAAACAGTTGGGTCAAATTTTTTCAATACAGCTACTTTTAAACTTGATATTTTTATTATAATTTAAACAAACATTCAAGAATCACATTCATCTAAGGAAAAGAAAAAAAACATTCGAGAACCATAATTGTGAAAGATTATCCAAAAAAGAACACAAATATAAGTTCATCTCATCAACAACAACAACAATAACAATAATGCCTTGTCCCAACTAAATGGGGTCGGCTACATGGATTCTTGCCCTCCAATCAGTTCTGTTCGAGGCCATGCTAGATACAAGGCCTAAGCTATGCATATCCTTTCTCATCACTTCTCCTAAGGTTATCTTAGGTCTACCCCTAGCTCTTCTAATTCCTTCAATATGGATATATCACTTCTCCGAACAGGAGCATTTATAGGTCTCTGTTGAACGTGGTCGTGCCACCTCAAACGACTTTCTCTAAGCTTATCACTTATGGGAGCAACTCCCAGACCAACTCTAATATGATCGTTTCTTATCTTATCCATCCTAGTTTTGCCACTCATCCATCTTAGCATCCTCATTTCTGCTACGCTGAGTTTATCTATATGATTCTTTTTAACAGCCCAGCACTCTGCACCGTACATCATAGCTGGTCGAACAACGGTCCTATAAAATTTTCCTTTAAGCTTTAATGGAATACGCTGATCACATAAGACCCCGGACGCACCTCTCCACTTCATCCACCCTATTTTAATTCTTTGGGAAACCTCATCCTCTAAATCACCTCTTTTACTTATTATTGAACCTAGGTACCTAAAACAATCACTCTGAGGAATCTCTTTATCGTCAAGTATCACCACCTCATCATCTGCCCGATCATGACTAAAGTTACAAACTAGATATTCTGTCTTCGATCTACTAAGTTTAAAGCCTTTTGATTCCAAAGCTACTCTCCATGATTCTAATTTGGTATTAATCCCCACTTGGGTCTCATCAATCAACACAATATCATCTGCAAAAAGCATACACCAGGGGACCTCATCTTGAATGTCTTTGGTTAATTCATCCAATACCAGTGCAAATAGATATGGGCTTAAAGTTGACCCTTGATGTAGCCCAACTGTTATCGGGAATTCATTACTTTGTCCCCCCACTGTTCTAACACTAGTCACCGAACTATCATACATATCCTTAACTATATCTACATATTTACTTGCAACATTTCTTTTCTCTAGTACTTGCCAAATTAACGCTCTAGGGACTCTATCATAAGCTTTTTCTAGGTCAATAAATACCATATGAAGGTCTTTCCTACATTCTCTATACTTTTCTATAAGTCTCCTAATTAAGTAAATAGCCTCCGTTGTAGATCTTCCCGGCATAAACCCAAATTGGTTCTCCGTAACTGTAGTTATGTGTCTCAAATGGGTTTCAATTATTCTCTCCCATAATTTCATCGTATGGCTCATCAATTTAATGCCTCTATAGTTATTACAACTTTGAATATCTCCTTTATTTTTGTACATTGGAACCACAACACTTCTCCTCCAATCATCTGGCATTTTCCCTGTGCTCATAATCTTATTAAACAACTTAGTCAACCAAACTAGTCCATGGGTTCCTAAGCTCTTCCATACTTCAATTGGGATTTCATCTCATCAAGCATCATAAACTATGATTATGAACTATATCAAATTATAAGTATGAAAATAAAAGTAGTAATTTTACATTTTTACTTACATCTATGATAGTGCGATGCCAAATAAGTGCCTTATCTATTTAATGATACATTGATTCCCGATTCCAAAATGACTAGCTATTAAATTCATATATGGCTTTGTATAATAAAACTTGATTTTAAAAAAATCAACAAAAAAAAATTATTATATACAAAATGTCAAAAAAACGACCACTTTGGCGTCTTAGGAGGCAATAAGACACACAAGGCGACAAATCAGTAACAATTAGGCAAAAAAGCAGCTGAAAAACTGCATGTCAACAAAGCAATGGCATAAGGCAGTTAAAAAACCAGCCTTACCGCCTAGGCAGACGCTTTGAAACCGTGCCTGAGATCTCTCTAGGAGTGATTAGGAAAGAAAGATTGTCTTAAACTAAGGTGGTGAAATGTGTAGGGAATAGGTTACAACAGGTTCAAGTTTGAAACAGTTTGGATGGACAAAAGTTGGTTTCTTGGAAGTCACAATGGTCATGATTAGTGTTATCATTGTGCTATCCTCAGATTTACCTTCAAAGCTCTAAGAGGACCATAGAGGGGAGGGTTAGCTTTCCATGTATTGAAGCAAACACAAACTAAGGGCATAACTGGAAGATGATACCAAGAATAGACCATAACCACCAAAGAAACCAAGACCACTCCAATTATTGGAAGCATATAGCAATGTAATGTAGTATTGTAAGCAAAAGACCCAAAACAATAGCCAATAGACAAGATCATTAAACAATAAATAATTCAGGTTATATAAGTTTGGCACACCTAGGAGAAGGGCATTAAGGTAATAATTAACCAAAGAAGAATGGGAATATAGAAGAATCAATTCACACCAAAATCTGGTGTCAAATGACGATTAAAAACAGATTTCCAATCATAATGGTTAATTATTATTACAGATACAGATATTCTCAAATTAAAGAAGCCGGACTATTCATCCACTTAGAATAATGGCATCATTGTGAAGTCTCAACACCATAATCCACAAAGAAACCTCAAACCAAAAATGGAATGAAAAATGCACAAAAGGCAGAAGCAATCATAATCCAATTGAACAACATGGTATTGGATAGTTAACCAAAGAAGCAGATAATGGAATAAAAATTTTTTTTTTTTTTTTTAAATGCACAAATATATTAAAGAGCTTTTAACATATCACCCACCATAGTGGGGGTGAAACTCGGGGTTCCCCACTATACTGGAAAATATTACGTCACCCACTTTCAATATTACAAGTTACGCACAATTAGCTTTTTGACCTTCATTCTGTTAAGTCAGAAATCAAATGCCATTTTGCCAGTAAAATGACCTAATTACTCCCATTTAATACCCTCCCATACCCAATCCTTAGATAGGCACTTCTACCGACAACTTGCCTGGTTGGAAAACACCGCCACCTATCGAAAATCTCTCTCTCTCTCTCTCTCTCTCTCTCTCTCACTTTAATTCTAGAGTCCGGTGCTTCATATTGGCATTCAGGTTCAGCAAAGTAATTATAACTGGAGCATCCATCTGAGTTGAAGAAAATCATTTATTTCTTCGATCCTTGGCTAAATGAGTATCTATTTTTTAAATTGCAATAAATGGAGTTTTGGCAGAGGTTGATTCATTAGTAAACTCAATTTCTTCATGAAGAATCATAAAAGAAATAATTGTTGTTCGAATCTATCGACCATTTTTGTTCTCTTAATCACATTTTCTTCACATTTGGTCGGTCTCAAATGAAATCAACTCCATCAAACCCTAACAACAAAACTTGCATAAATGAATTGGGGTCCAAACCCTTTTGTTTTACAAACCTTGATCCCTTTCCCTCCATTTCCTATAATTCACCGAACCAAATTGTAACCCTAATTCAACAAATGCACAACAAAGCAAACAAGTTGCGATCCTTATCAACCACGAATCAACACAATTCGCATGAAATACATGCTTGCATTTTGAAAGAACCCTGCATCTCTCTCCTTCCCTGAGCCCTTCCAAGCAAACAGCACAATCTTTATTCAACCAACACAACATTGTATTTGAAATAAGAAAATTTACCCAGCTCTTCTTCCAATAACCCAAGACCCAATTCATCATTTTTATAAGAAAAATAGTCGGCGGTGACAGCGTTACACTGGCCACGTTTCTGCACCTAGGAGACAAATGTGAAGAAAAATGAAGGCAGTGATTCCGAGGAAGATGAAAAAGAGGGAAATAACGAAGGCCATAACAATGGCTTGGAGAAAAAACAAAAGCAGTTTAGGGTTTGGCTTTGTTGTGGCCTGGTGTAGCCATGATGCGTAACAACATGAAAAAATTGGATTTTCACAGTTGGGCTGCAAGGTGATGCCATTTTCTCTATCTCTGCTCATCTCCTCTTTCTCTGCAAGAATTGTCTACAATTCAAATGGCTAATGCTTCGGCTATGGCATGGATAAAGTTATGTTCTTGAACGCCATCTTAATTTCACATAGGAAGAAGACGAGATATATAGATATGCACAGAAGGAAAGAGAGAGATATCTGATCTCTGCTCAGAATACTTTTGGGAGAAGATAAGGATGAGAGAGAGAGAGAGAGAGAGAGAGAGAGAGAGAGAGAGAGATTTCCGGCAGGGGACGGTAGGCAAAGAGATTTCCAGGAGGGGTGTGGTGGTTTCCAATGAGGTGTAGGAAGAAGTTGGGTGAAGGGACTCACCTAAGGATTGGGTATGGGAGGGTACTAAATGGGGGTAATTTGGGCATTAGAGTCATTTGATTTCTAACTAAACAGAATCTAGGTCAAAGGTAACTATGGGTAACTTGTAATATTGAAAGTGGGTGACATGTAATATTTGGCACGATAGTGAGGAACCCCGAGTTCACCTCCACTATAGTGGGTGACTTGTAAAAAACTGTATATTAAAAAGAAGAGAACTTGGAACTGAGCGGTTGAGAAATAGGTACCTAAATGAAGGAAAATGAGAGGAAAATGAGGAGAAACACAAGCGACGGGAGTCCTAGAGGTTTTAAAGTTGAAGGGAAGAAAGGGAATTAGGTTCCTCGGACCAGTTGGCATTGCATCTCGAACTGTTTGCTAGGAACCAGGAAATGGTATGCTCTCCAATCTCTATTTTGGCAATGATGTGACCAATTACATCTAAGTTAGAAGTTTCTAATTTAAGACAAGATGCAACCAAAGAATGGCTACTTACTTTAACAGCTGGACATGTAGGTTTAACTTGCTCTGAGGCTATGCCTCATACTGGATGTAGTTACAGTTTATAACTTTTAATATAAACTCTTTTTCTTTCTCATCAAAAAAAAATTATCAAGAGAAACATACAATTGCGAATCACATGTGAAACATAAAAAATAAATTTCTAACCAAAAAATATCGGAGAGAAATAAAATGAAGGCTTTACAATGTAATGTGCATGACTTCAAACTAAAAGAGAAGGGACTGCGAAAACAATTCTCAATGCAGAAAGGGGCAGGGAGCATACAAACAAACCTGGTAAATTCAAAATGCAATATTAGAGCCAACTTAAATATTTTCTGGAAATTTTCAGAGAACTGCGAATCTCATAACAAAGAATTTCAGAAGAGCAAAACGTACATAAAAATGTAATTCAACCACACTACAAGTGAGAAAACTTCCACCAACTTAGAAACCGAAGTGAAATTTCACCGATACATATCCTTAACAACAAAGAGGGGTGGGGAAAAAGGCAGACACGATGGGAAAAACTAGGGTTTTCTCCATTCAAGTGCAAAAGATCCACTACCTGGTTAGAAGATGGCTGACGAACTTTTGATCAAATCAGATGTCCCCAGCTCAGCAGCGAGTATGATGCCGCAACAATGAGTTGGATAGAGAGACAGAGAGAGGAACCTTCAGAGAAATCCTTGGTTAGACTAGGGAGCCATAATGAGATAGAGATAAAGGGAGATAGAGAAAAAAACCTTCTTTCTACGCGAGTTGGGGAAGACAAACCAAAGCTGCTGTTCCACTCCTTCCCATGCGACTTGAGAAGACAAAGTTGGGCGGTAGGTTTCCGATATAATGAATTCTGAGAAATCCATATCTTTTTAGAATTCTGTATTTTATGCAAATTGGTCTAAAAATTGGGTTTTTTCCCCTCACCCGACCCAAGGGGTTCGAAGTTCGAACTCTTTAAGTCTTAACCATGTGGCACTCACTCCTCTTTGCCAACCGTAGCAAACCCTTGATCGGCTTTGGGTAGAAACTCTAGCCAATCATAGTGATATGGAGAGATTATGATCAGACCGGGTTCATACCTGGTCCGACCCTCGACCCCGGTCAAGACGGAGAGATCCGACTCGCTCCCGAGCGAACCGGATCCGGAAGATGGCTTGCTGAAAAAGAAAGCTTATTCGGCTGCAAGCGTGCCCTAATCCTACTTATGGATTAGGGTAATCACCCTAATGATGGCAGACTCGAATTGACGGCTGCGGATAATCATTATCGAAGGGATAATCATCGCATAACCTAAAGGTTATCTCAAGAGTCCTCTACTAGCCCAAACTAGTAGAAGTCTATTGCTCAATGGATCTAACTAATAAGATCCAACGACTACCCGAAGAAGGCTCAAGTGCATCCAACGAAGGAGATTCGAAGGTACACTCTATATAAACCTCACTACCATACAAGGTGAGGGGATCGAAAAAAAGAATACTATCTGAGACTCAGGTTCAAATACATACTGATAGACCTAAACTATCAGCGATCTGCTATCTAGATCACCCTTCCCAGTTCTTCATTCCTTAAGCTCTGCGCTTCTAGCAGAGCCGTTTGTGATTAAGTTCATCAACTGACTTAGCCTTCAGAGGTGGACTCCAGACCCCAGCGGTCGGGCCACATCTGACGCTTTCGTTTTGCAGGACATCACGAGGAGATCTAAGGGCTGAGCAGATTTTGGACGCATCAATTGGCGCCGTCTGTGGGAAGCAACTTGAAAAGCCATGGTGACTAGATCAGCCGCTGCACAACGCAATTCCGGTGTTCAGATCCCTGGAGTGAATAATCCAGATATTCCCCAGGAAAGCCAAAATCCTATCGAGGTAGATGGTGGCCAGGGAGGACGTAATCCTCCTCCTGATACAATCCAAGATCAATTGGATCAGGTAAAGATTCAACTCTTGGAGGTGAGCCAAGCACTCCGCATGCTCACCAGACGAGTGGTTTTACCACAAGAGCCTGATTAGCGCGATTCAGGGAGACGTGCATTGCCACGTGACCAGAGATTGGCTGAAGACCGAAATATCGATCAAAATTTCCGTGAAGGAGACCGAGGACTTAGGAGGATCGATGATCAACCGAGGCGAGACAATCGGTTCGACAGACCGCAAGAGAGTACAACTGATTCAAACACAAGGTTGGATACGGGGGTAAGAACTCACTCACCCATTGTCGGAAGAACCGTTCGTGATGATCGAGCGATTCGCGACGAGAGGAATGCTCGGGAAGGACGGGCTGTTTGTGATGATCGAGTAGCACGGGATGATCGTGTTAATCGAGGTCGTGATCATATTGCTAAAGATCACCCGACCCAGTTGGTCGGGAATTGGCCAACATCAATGAGAAATTAGGGCAGATTGGCTAAGGGAAGAATAAGCGAGGATATTTACTCAGTCATTCGGAAGACTCCCTTTGCCGAGCCAATTGTGGGATATCAGTTTCCCCGTAACTTCCGTTTGCCTACCTTTTCAACATTCGATGGCTCCGAAGATCCAACAGCTCATATCGGCTATTACCAACAGACCATGGCAGTTTCAGGTAATTCTGATGAAATTTTATGCAGGGTTTTTGGTTCATCACTTACTGGAGCGACACAAAAGTGGTTTTCGAACCTCCCCTCTGGGAGGATGGTGAACTTTGACGAATTGGCGCGCCAATTCATAGGGCGATTCCAAGTGGAATACAGATCAAGAAAACGGAAGAAACCTTGTTTACTGTCAAACAAGGAAAGAGCGAATCAATCAGAGAGTTTCTGAAAAGATTTAACAAAGTGACGATGGAGATAGAAAATTTGGATGAACAAATAGCCAAAACTGCTCTATTAACGGGACTCACTAATCGGAAACTCCTGGAGTTATTACTACAGGATATGCCTGCGACTTATGCTTGAGTTGGTACGAGAGATGCCGAAGCGAGGCTGAAGTCATGGAGATTCTAGATGCGCGCCAAGGATATTATAAAGTCTCCAATAAGGAACAGAAGGCTCCTGAGCAGAAGCAGAAGCCAAAGAAAAATGTTCGTGATCGGGTTGGAAAATCTCAGCCTTGGCGCCAAAGGTCCCCTTGTAAAAGTGAGTACACTCCATTGAATGCTCCTCGGGCTGATATTTTAAATATCCTCAAAAGAAAAAATATTTTAAAGTGGCCGCCTAAAATTCTTTTGAAACCCGGAGAGCAGCAGGATCGAGAAAAGTATTGCCGATTCCACAAGGACTATGGTCATTATACTAATGACTGTCGTCATCCGAAGGCGAGATATTGAGAGATTGATATCTCGGGGACATCTGTCCGATTTCGTTAGCGAGAAGAAGGGAGGAGCCACGTGAGCCACGTGCGGCTGCTCCTAAAAGGGATCGTTCGGTTAGTTCGGAACGATCAAGGGAGGCCCCGAAGTCTAAGAAAGGCAAGGAGGTGATTGAAGCTACTCGGTCACCGATCCTTACCATCTTCGGGGGACCAGAGCCCGAATCACTCCGGAGTCTGAAAACAAAATCCAAATTTGTTGGAACCGGAGAGACGCGAAGCGGAAGAAAGCCGAATGGTGAAGATTCTATCACCTTTAGCGAGGAAGACGAAAGAGATGTTTGTTTACCTCATGATGATGCTATAGTCATCAAGGTAGAGATTGCACGACGGGAAGTGCATAGAGTTTTGATTGATACGTGGTCTGCGGTGACCTAATTTCCTACGAAGTGTATCAAAAATTGAAGGTGGATCGGGACTTGATGAAACCTTCATCCACACATCTATATGGTTTTGCAGGGTCATCTGCAGTGGCGGAAGGATCGGTCCAGTTGGATTTATCCATTGGAAGTTTTCCTAAGGAAACAACTGTCCGAATCAATTTTTTGGTGGTTCGGGAACTGCCGACTTATAATATGATCCTCGGGCGACCATCTTTATCCAAGATAGGTGCTATTGTTTCGACAAAGCACTGAAGATAAAATTCCCGACTGATATGGGAATTGGTCAAGTCTCCTTTGACCAGAAGATCTCTCGGCAGTGTTATGTTGCTTATTTAAAAGACAAGGAGGGCCCGAGGAAGGTAACTGCCCTCCCCATAGAAGTTCGAGATGATCGGGAAGAGACAGAGATGCAAAGACCCGAACCAGTGGAGAAGCTGGAACAAATCCAGCTGTGTACCGAGGATGAGAAAAAGATTACTTATATCGGGTCCGAGCAGTGGAAGAATTTAAAGATGAGTTGAAGTTTTTTCTTCAACGGAATAAAGATGTATTTGCATGGTCCGCCGAGGACATGCCCGGAATCGATCGGGCCATTGCAGAGCACAAACTCGGATAGACCCTAAGGTGAAACCGGTGATACGTGAAAGAAGAAATTTCTCCATTGAAAAGTATGAGGCCGTTCGAAGCGAAGTTGAAAAACTTAAGAATTCTGGTTTCATAGAACCAATTGAGTGCCCAACTTGGTTGGCCAACGTGGTAATGGTAAAAAAGGCGAATGGGAAGTGGAGGATGTGTACGGACTACACGAGATCTTAACAAAGCTTGCCCAAAAGATTGCTACCCGTTGCCTCGGATTGACCTCTTGATAGATGCGATGCAGGATATGAAACTTTAAGTTTCATGGATGCCTACTCGGGTATAATCGGATCCTTATGAATAAGGAGGATGAGAAGTATACGGCTTTCATGACTGATCGTGAGAGCTATTATTACAAGGTCATGCCTTTTGGCCTGAAGAATGCGGGAGCAACATATCGGAGGGCCGTCAACAAGATTTTCAAAGAGCTGATAGGAAAAAATGTTGAAGCTTATGTTGACGACATGCTAGTGAAAAGCTTTACAAAAGCAAATCATATTGCAGATTTGATCGAGGTATTCTCGATCTGCGGAAACATCAAATGAAGCTAAACCCGAGAAAAATGTGCCTTTGGAGTCTCCTCGGGCAAATTTTTGGGCTTCATGGTATCACGAGAGGGGAATTGAGGCTAATCATGCCAAAATACAAGCTCTAATTGATATGGAGGCTCCCAAAACCGTTCGGGATGTACGGTGTTTAACGGGGAGAGTTCTTTGCTTTAAATCGATTCATCTCCAAGTCCGGAGAAAAATGTTTGCCTTTCATCAAGGCACTTAAAGACCTGAAGGGCGGTAAGGAAGCAAAGTGGACTGAAGAGTGCCGAGAAAGCTTTCGAGGAATTAAAAGAAGCACTTGGACAACCACCGATCCTGTCCGGACCGGAGAGAAGGGGAAATATTACAGCTATATCTAGCGACGTCCCTTTCGGCGGTCAGTGCAGTACTTGTTCGGGAAAAAGATAAGAAACAGTGGCCGATTTACTATGTAAGCCACGTGTTGCTAGATGCGGAGACAAGACATTCACAGATTGAGAAGCAGGCTCTGGCTCTCATGATGGCCGCCAAGAAGCTAAGGCCATATTTTCGGGCTCATCCAATTGAGGTATTTACAACTTTTCCTCTTAGTAAAGTTCTTAACAAACCCGATTTGTCCGGAAGGATGGTGTCCTGGTCGGTTGAACTCGGCGAGTTCCAAGTGAGCTTTAAGCCCAGAATCGCAATCAAGGCTCGGGCATTAGCCGACTTTGTAGTAGAAACTACTGCACCAGTGGAACCCACCATTGAGGATCCCATTATACCAACCACTTGGGAGGTATATGTGGATGGTTCAAGTAATAAAGATGGAGTAGGAGCTGGAATTCTATTAAAAAGTCCAGCAGGATTTATTATTCGATATGCTTTGAGATTCGCATTTGACGCAAGTAATAACGAAGCGGAATATGAGGCTACGATAGCGAGGACTTCGGTTGTCAAAAGCATTATCTATTGCAGATGTTACTATTTATAGTGACTCTCAACTTATAGTCAACCAAGTCCAGGGGGAGTATGGTATTAAAGAACCACTCTTGCAGAAATATCAAGAGATAGTGCAGGCATTTCAAAACCAATTTTGAAATTTGAAGATATCTCAGATTTCGAGGAATGAAAATTCAGTGGCAGATGAGCTATCCCGACTAGCCAATGCCAAGGAAAAGAATCTAGACCCTTCGGTCTACATTGAAGAGATAACTTTTCCAAGTTATCATGAGAAAGAAATTTCTTATATTGAAGCGAACGTTCTTTGGATGGATCCAATAATCGAGTATCTAAGGGATGACAAATTACCCGAAGATCCAAGTAGAGGCAAGGTTGATCAAGATTCGATCAGCTAGATTTGTCATTCGAGAATGGGAGACTATACAAAAGATCTTATGCTGGACCCCTTATGAGATGTATAGGCCCCGAAGGAGCAAAATCAGCTTTGGTGAGGTTCATGAAGGAATTTGTGGAGCTCACATGGGTGGACGAGCCCCGGCTCACAAAATTTCGAGACTTGGGTTATATTGGCCTAAGGTCAAAGAGGCTGCTATGGAGTACGTTCGTCGATGTGGTAACTGTCAAATTCATGCTCCGATATCGAAGCGCCCGGCGGAAACTATGACTTCAATTCTAAATCCCATTCCCTTTGCAATGTGGCGAATTGATATCATGGGCAAATTCACCAAGGCATCAGTGCAGACGGGAATATCGATAGTAGCAATTGATTACTTCACAAAATGGGTAGAAGCCGATTGCACTGGCGGCAATTACGAGAAAAAAGTGGAGAAATTTGTGCTTGAATCAATCATATATCGCTTTGGGATTCCAAAGATTATTGTCACTGACCATGGTACTCGGTTCGATTTGTCCACAATTTGAGCAATTCTGTGGAACATATATGATCGAGCATCGTATGTCCTCGGTGGCATACCCCCAAAGCAATGGACAGGTAGAGGTTACTAACCGAACGCTACTTGGAAGGAATAAAGAGAAGACTCGAAGGCGACAAAGCTTCTTGGGTCGAAGAACTTCATAATGTCTTGTGGGCTTATAGAACTACGGTTCGAACACCCACAGGAGAAACTCCATTCAGGTTGGCATATGGATCCGAAGCATTGGCACCAGTGGAGATAATGGCGGGGACATTACGGGATCGTGAGTTCGAGGAAAAAGCAAATGAACAAGGGCTGCTTGATAGTCTTGATTTGTTGGACGAAGTTCGGGCAAAGGCAATAGCACGAACTCAACATTATCAAAGAAGGATAGCGTCTCATTATAATACTCGAGTGAAGAATCGTCGGTACTTAGCCGGAGATTTGGTGTTGAGAAACACCCTAGCTTCCGACCCGAGTCACCAAAGAAAATTAGACCCTTCCTGGGAAGGACCTTATATGGTTGTGAAACCGGTCGGTTCAGGAGCTTACAGGCTGAAGAACATCAACACCCAGAAAGAGTTGGATCGTTCGTGGAATGCTAGGCATCTCAAAAAGTTTTATCCTTGAGGATGATTTCAATTTTGTTCACGATGTAATCATTTTCAACTCAATCAATGCAATTTTTGGCTTTCAACAAACTATCTTTTGATTGGGGGGCATCATACACCACATTCAAGAACAAGATCCAACTATAAGGCATCGGATGAAAATCCGTGTGGGTCCTTCAACACTTATGGAAATTTTTGGACTTTCTTAAGTCGAGGCATCGGTTTAAAACCCGAGTGAGTTCCTTCTCAGACTTATTGTATTTCTCCGGAAATCCTTAAGTAAAGGCATCGGTTTAAAACCCGAGTGAGTTCCTTCTCAGACTTATCGTATTTCTCCGGAAATCCTTAAGTAAAGGCATCGGTTTAAAACCCGAGTGAGTTCCTTCTCAGACTTATCGTATTTCTCCGGAAATCCTTAAGTAAAGGCATCGGTTTAAAACCCGAGTGAGTTCCTTCTCAGACTTATCGTATTTCTCCGGAAATCCTTAAGTAAAGGCATTGTTTCAAACAACTAAGACCTAATGCAACAACGATTCAAGTGGCTAGCAAAGTTCAAGATAAAGTTAATTTCTTATTTCTTCAAAAGATCCAAAGAGGCCAGTGTCAAAACAATTACAAGAGCTGGATACAATCTTCGGTCAAAAAAGAAAGTCATCATAGGTGACTGTTGAGAAGTTATACAAGATCAACGTGACTTTGCTAGAACAAACATATGAGTCAACCATTGGTGGGGATTCAAGGAAAAGAAGAGAAGAAATGAGGATTACAAAAATATTTCGGTATGCATAAAATCCTCCGCAATTTCATACTCTTTGTCCAGGAGAAGCATGTTCCTCAACCAAACTCGCATTCAGGACAAGCTCGTCATAATTGACTTCTTCCAGGGGAGAATAAACAGGAGAATTTTCCAGATAATGCATAATATCTGGATCGGAAGGTGGAGGATCAATCTTATCCTTGGTCCAATCGGGAGGAGGAATACCCGGGTCAAGTAAATACTTCGGGATGGCAAAAAGACCTGTAGGGAGTCGTATCAAAATGAGGATCCTTCCTTAATATTGATTCCCATACTTCGTTCTCACCATCCTGGTACGCCTGCAAGTTATAAGCATTCAGCATATCAACAAAATGCTTAATGTGTAAATACTTGAAGACGTAGGCTCTTCGAACATCAGTTGGAAGGGATTCGGGCAAAGGAACGACAGCTTGCCTTTCAGGTAACGTTTCAGATCCTTTGGCTCCCGACTTTCCAACTGTTCGCTCCAGTCACCGGATCTTCTCCCTGGCATCATCCAAGTTTGACCGAAGACGACCAATCATCGAATTTTTTTCTCCTGCCACCTCCCAAGCTAGATTCCGAAGGCGAGCAATCTCAACATCTTTAGCTTCGGAGATTTCCCAAAGCCTAAAAACTTCATTGCTCAATCTACTGAGCCTAGTAACTGCTTCCACTTGGTTGTGGAAGTTACCAGCAAGACTCCTGCAAACAACTTCCGAGTTAACGAGGAGCAGAAAAGTAATTTTTCAGAATCAGAGGATAATGAAGAAAGACTTACATCACCAATGACTTCGTAAAGACTTCATCTGGAAGTTTGGAAAGAACTGCGCTCTCAGAAGTCATTCGAGCAGCAATACACCATTCCAATGCTCTGTCAAACTCGTTTGACACTAATTCAGGCGAAGGAT
Organism: Hakea prostrata; assembly: GCF_041222555.1. NCBI lineage: Eukaryota > Viridiplantae > Streptophyta > Magnoliopsida > Proteales > Proteaceae > Hakea > Hakea prostrata. Next base: position 49,809,992 of record NC_142607.1, on the reverse strand, counting down.
GAGAAGGATGAGCTACACCAAGAGAAGGATGAGCTGCATCACTTGTCACCCGACGGCGCTTCCTAGTGGCAAAATCCTCCAACTCGGAAGGAGAGGAGGAGGATGCCAAACAAGCACTGGAGTTGGAAATAGGAGCAGCACCTGCTGGGACCACACCTTCATCAGACACCAACATAGTTGCCTCTGATGCTCGAAGAGTCTCTTTCGGGGGTGCACCAACAGTCTCACCAGCAGGGGCGTCGGCAGCACCATCGGCAATGGAGTGATCAAGATCTTCTTGGGAAAGACGAGTGATCACTTCGGGCAAAGGAGGCACAGGGACGACATCAATAGAAACTGTGGGAATCTGACTTGAAGATTCACCGGCAGCAGTCGCCTTACGCTTGGAGGATTCATTAGCTGAAACCACCGCACTGGCCCCAACCACCACCGACGGAACGATTTTCTTGCAAGATTTTGCTCTGATAAAGTTCGGGTTGATCTTGGGAGCCACTATGCAAACAAACAAGCCGTATCAGTACAGAAATAAACGACAACAACAAGAGGGAAAACCCTAGTTTTTTATTACTTCCAACAAACCCAAATAACCAAACCCCAAGTATAACTACTGTGCAGTTTACTCAGGGGGGAAGTGGGGAAAGAGATGAGTAATCAAGAAACTCACTTGTTCAGAAGTTGATAGAGCTATTGTTGGAGTACGAGGAATACGGAAGCAGGCCGAAGGATGAAAGGTCGCTTTAACACTTTAGCAAATCTAACTTGCAGAAGACAGGATAGATGGAGAGTACCCACGAAGGCTTTAAATAGCCTCGAGGTATTAAGACGACGGTTGAAGGCTAAGGACAACCGACGACCTAGATCGAAATAACGCTTCGAAATCCGCAAAAAGCAAGATCAACTGTCGGAGGGATGCCACATGGAAACATGTGGAAGCGAGCACCTGGTGCAGAGATACCTCCAATCGTCGCACCGCCATTAAAATAATGGATGTATTTCTGATTCATTGGAAACAGTGAATGGTATACAAAGGCAAGAAAACGTTTGAACTTCGCAGAAGGGAAACGTGCGGACTTTGCAATAAATGAAGTCGTGGAGAAGATTAATGCATCTTCCCGAAACGCATCTTCACAATATTTCTACAAGATTATTATTCGGCGAGGAATGTAAAGTTAAGTGATGAGTTTTATCATTAATACTTTGATATTCAAGGCAAGATTTCGGCAAGAGACGGGGAAATATAAAGGCCAACATGAGAAAGAAATGTCTATTCATTAAATAGAGGGTAAATCTGTACAAAAAGATAACTCCCTAAGCCTTTTCTTCATTGTTGCCCGAGGGACCCTAGTCGGGAGGACTTTTCTCAGGATTATGAGAAGAGCCTTCCTCAAGAATGGCATCGGCTGAGTCCTCTACAGCAGTAACTTGAGACTCGGCTTGTGATTTCTCCTCTGGAAGTGCCGGCTCGTCAGCCAGGTATGCCTCATATTGAGGGTCAGCTGGAAAAGGATCATCTTCTTCCTGAGCCCAGTCTGGGAGATCCATACCAACTTTCCCGAAGACCTCTTTGTGGCACACCTCACGAAAAGGAGCGATGTCGAAGGCGGGGATTGATCCGAGGATTCGCTCCCAAACGTCGTTACGCCCCCAAGCGATAAGCTTGAAGGTTGTAGATACCTAGCAGCTCGGAGAAAGGTACGCTGTTCAGGTATTTCCGAACAGACTCCTTCCGAAGCTCTGGCTTTATATGCTCGGGCTTGCTAGGGATTGCCAACTTTAGATGTTCTTCAAGCTCCCTACTTTTGAATTCAAGCCTGTCACCAAACAACGTGGCAGCTGCTTTTTGCTTCCTGGCCTCGCGCTCGGCAGCAGCGGCACGAATCTTCGACGCTTCGAGGGCCTCCTTGAGGGAGATCACTTCTTCCTCATGCTTTTTCTGCAGCTCCACGGCAGCTGCAGTCGGCTGGTCTATTTGGGAATTGGCTTTCGCCAAATTCTCTTCACGGAGTTTGCGGCAAAGGAACTGGTGCGACCAACCCAGCTCAATGCTTCCATGTGTTGATAAAAGCTCAACACAACATTCCTGGGAAGGCGGAAAATATCAGAAGAAGTCATAAGGAATTATGAAAAAATAACTAAGCAAGAAGATCGGTACCTTGTAGATTGACTAACAAGGGAGGTGTCATCCAGGGCTTCAAATTCCTGGCGATCGAAGGAGCAAGAGCGAGGGAGCTCCATTCTCGCAGCTTTCTCGGGATCCCGAGTCACCCCGTTGGTCGGCTTCGGGGTCCACTTGGGGGTGAAGACCTCCTCACCATCCGTTGAAGCTTTGGATTTTTTATTGGAGGGAGCATCAATTGTGTCATGCCTCCTCTTGGTTCGGGCGGAGGAAGAGACATTAGACCTCTCCACCATCAGTTTCTTCCCTTTACCCGAAGCATCAGCCACGGGCCTGATATTCTTGATACCCCTATAAGAGGGGTCGAGAGAGGGAATAGAAGCCTCTTGATCTACGGTCAAGGCTTTGGGCGATCGTTGCTCGGCTGTCACAACGGCCCTAGCGGCCTTCACCCTCAGGCTTTCAGGGTTCATTCTTGGAGGCACTGCAAAGAAGAAGGACAAGAGTCAGAATTAAAAACATATCACTTCAGTCAAATTAAAGGATGGTGGTTAGAAGCTCACAATGAGCCAAGCCCCAGTACTGAAAGATGGAGTTATACTCCACTTCAAGTCCATGTATCTCTTGATACCACGGAATGGATTTGATCTTCCTGATGGTCGCCTCGTCTTCTCTGGATAAGGGAAGGCCTCGGTTATTCTCGGAAGAAGAAGTACACCTCCTCCAGGTGGTTGGGAAGTTAAGATCTGATGGAGGCGCTCGACGGGAAAAAGTATCGTTCGCGCCATCTTTTGTGGTTAGAAGGGCAAGTTCCTTTGACAAGGATGCTGCCCCTCCAATAAAGTTCAGCCTTATTGCGTTTGGACAGAAAACCCATCCGGGAGGATGGGAGATAGAAAGAACATGAAAATGTACAAAGAGAGAAAGAGATGGCGTAATGCCAAGTTCAAAACACAAACCCAAGAAGCCGACGATAAGACGCTAGCTATTGGGGAGGAGCATTCCGGGACAAATGTTCCAATGATTCAGAACTGCGGAGAACAAAGGATTAAAAAAGGGAAAGCGAACCCCGCTTTCCAGTGCATCTATATACAGAGAAAATTCACCCGAATGGGATGAATCAACCCTCTCATCAGGGTGGGGAGCCCTAACCTGATATGAGGAAGGAAGATCAAAATCTTGGATAGCTGAAAGAAGGGTTTCCTCATCGTAAATGGAGGGAACAGAGCCAGGTCCACCATCGGACCCGGAAGTTTGAGGCTGCCTAGAAGACTCGACAATCTTGGAAGATCCAGACTCGAGAAGGACAGGAGAAGTTTCGGTTTTTCTTTCAAAACCTTTTTGAAAACTTCAGCGAACTCACGCCAGAGGACAGTTAGGGTTTTGTTATCACTATCCGACTGTTCGGGGAGCAGGAGAAGCAAAAGCCTCACTTGCTATTACCAACATCGGGTACCGGAGAAGCCCTATCGTCCTCCATTACTTGTTTCAAGTAAACTACAAAAAGAAAAAGACCAAGTAAACTTACCGATTCAAGTGAGGCGGAAGCTTGAGAGCGGGAAGGCGCGAAAGGAACAACAAAGGTTCAAATTCCAAACGGGAAGAATGAAACCTACGAAGACAATGAACCGCTTTTAAAACTCCCGCACGAGTGTTCGGGAATCTGAACGATCGAGATTGATTCAAAATCAGCGATCAAGATTGAAAGACGATTTGAAAGTTTGAACTCACGAATCCGAAATAGGCGTTCGGAAACCGTCGCTTGGATGACGTGAGCCACGACAGATCAACTGCAAGGAGATATGTGGCCTTACACTCACAACGCTCGAGGAAAAGTGACCACCGCATTAAATGTGATATGACATTTAATGAAGCACGCAGAGATTATCACCTGACGACGAACCCAGTTAAAAACCAAGCCCTCGAGATCGACCGAACGCTTGGTCTGGGGGGCTCGTGATATGGAGAGATTATGATCAGACCGGGTTCATACCTGGTCCGACCCTCGACCCCGGTCGAGACGGAGAGATCCGACTCGCTCCCGAGCGAACCGGATCCGGAAGATGGCTTGCTGAAGAAGAAAGCTTATTCGGCTGCAAGCGTGCCCTAATCCTACTTATGGATTAGGGTAATCACCCTAATGATGGCAGACTCGAATTGATGGCTGCGGATAATCATTATCGAAGGGATAGTCATCGCATAACCTAAAGGTTATCTCAAGAGTCCTCTACTAGCCCAAACTAGTAGAAGTCTATTGCTCAATGGATCTAATTGATAAGATCCAACGACTACCCGAAGAAGGCTCAAGTGCATCCAACGAAGGAGATTCGAAGGTACACTCTATATAAACCTCACTACCATACAAGGTGAGGGGATCGAAAAAAAGAATACTATCTGAGACTCAGGTTCAAATACATACTGATAGACCTAAACTATCAGCGATCTGCTATCTAGATCACCCTTCCCAGTTCTTCATTCCTTAAGCTCTGCGCTTCTAGTAGAGCCGTTTGTGATTAAGTTCATCAACGACTTAGCCTTGAGAGGTGGACTCCCGACCCCCGGCGGGCCACATCCGCGCCGGCGGACATCACGAGGAGATCTAAGGGGGTTTTGGACGCATCACATAGCAAAACGTATCACCGAAATTTGCCAATTCAAAGGTGGCCGGCGGGATGTCCGTAAAATTTCGTTGAAATATCGCCATAAATCTCTTTTCTCGCTATATATATTCTCCAAAATCAACGATATAGTCGCAATTTCTCAAGATATAATGTTGTTTTTTTAAATTTAAATGCACTCATATGTTGTTGTCAACTTGTCAGTCTCATATTTCAATATTTAATTTTAACTTTTTTTTAGTTTTGAAAATCCAACCAAACTTTTCGCTCTCACGTAGTTCCAAACACCATTTTAAATTTTAAATTAAATGTATTTTGATTTGACAGGCCTGGTAATAGTGGCACTTATACATTAACGCCGCCAGTTCCCAATGTCAAACGATTATATATATATATATATAAAATAGGAATCCGTGTTCAATAATAACCTAGGACTCTTGTTCTAGAGTTTGATTTACACAAGATTGGTATTAGGGTTTTAAGATTGGGTTTCTTGTGTGTTTAAGTGCAACTCTGAGTCTAATCCAGTTGTTGAGATGATGTAACCTTCTACATACCTTGAGGTGTTTGAGATGAAGTCAAATTCTTGGGGAGATAATGAAAACCTAAAGAGGTTAATTCAGCCAAGACTTTAGATGAGCTTCTAAGAGAGTCCTTTATGCATGGACGAGTGACGGAAGATAGAGAAGCCCTAGAATCAGCTAGGGTTGGATGAGATGGTTCAATCTTATCTTCTTCTTCTTCTTCTTTTTTTTTTTGTCTGAGGTTCATCCAGGCCAGCTTTGCGCGCACCTCGATTACATCCTCAGAGGGAGCTTTGTCGTCCGCAAAGGTCGAACTCATGACCTCTCCACTAAGAAGTATGGATCTTACTATTCTACCAATCTTGCATTGACTAGTTCAATCTTATTTGTTGAGTGCGCATATATTATCCTTAACATGCCCCCTCAAAATCAAGGGCGGAGATGAGACCTTGAGGTTGGACAAAAGGGTACTGAACCATTGACGCCACAGAGGCTTCATGAAGATATTTGCTAATTGATCTTTAGTAGATAGATACCAAACTTGGAGATCCCCCTTGGTAACCTTATCTCGTACAACATGAAAATCAATCTCCACATGTTTAGTACGTGCATGGAAGGTAGGATTGGGAATAAGATATGTGGCCCACACATTATCACACTAAAGAATAGAAGTAGAAGGCAGATAAACCATTGACTCTTTTAACAAAGATTGTAACCAAGTGACTTCAGCAGCCGCATTAGCTAGGGCTCGATATTTTGCCTCGGTACTAGAGCAAGCCACAGTTTGGTTCTTCTTAGAACTCCAAGAGATAAGATTGTAGCCCAAAAAGATAGCCACTAGTAGATTTTTGATCATCAAGGCAGCCGGCCCAATTAGAATAAAAAAATGCCATCAAAGAATTCGGAGATCGACAATCAATAAAAATGCCATTAGAAGAAGTTTCTTTTAAATAGTGTAAGATGTGCCTTGACGGCTGATCAATGATCAATAGTGGGAGAGTGCATGAATTGACAAACTTTATTGACTATGAATTGAATATCAGGTCGAGTCATAGTTGCATACTGAAGATAACTAATGAAGATTCGATTATAGAGTAGGATCCACCGTTAATTCCCTGTAAACTTGTTGAGTTTGTCGCTGGTGGAGGTTGGAATATAAACAGGCTTGCAATTAGACAAATTTTCCCTCTAAAAAGATCTTAAATATACTGATGTTGAGAGAGATGAAGGCATGAGATCTAGTGACAGACATGCCCAAAAAATAATGAAGAGATCCCAAGTCCTTTCGAGCAAAAACAGAGCCAAGATCACTGAGGATCTAGGCCAATAAAGTGTCGAAACTGTCAGTCAGAATAATAGCATTAACATATACCAGAATAAAGTTAGTGCCAATAGATTCTCAAAAAAAAATAAAGATGTGTCAGTTTTAGAGCCAATAAACTCATGTTCAACAAGAAAGGAGCTAAGCCGATGTAACCAAGCACAGGGAGCTTGTTTTAAACCATAAAGAAATTGGTGAAGTTTACAAACATGGTTCGGATGAAGAGAGTTAGTGAAGCCAGGTGGTTACTTCATATAGACAATTTCACACAAAAACCCTTGAAGAAAGGCATTATGAATACCCAGGTGGTGAATAGGCCAAGGTTGCAAAACCTGAGAGCCAAGACTAGCCGAATGATCGTTGGTTTGACTATTGGGTTAAAGGTTTCATTATAGTCAAGGCTTTCCTGTTGATTAAAACCCTTAACCACTAAGCGAGCTTTGTATCTTTCAGTAGAGCCATCTACCTTACGCTTGACTCGAAAAACCCTATTTACATTCAATGACAAACGAGGAGTGTCTGTGAATTTAAAAATAACCGTAAGCGCACGGTATCGTGTAGCTAACGGGTCGATCTCAAGGAGATATACCACTTAGAATTCAACTTCTTAATAGTAATGCGAGAGTGGAATGATTCAATTTTTGTTAACTAATTAACTAAACTAAACGATCCTAATCTATATGTCTAATGCAATTGAATTGAAATGAAAAATAAATTAAACACAATCAATGCATAAATAAAAGACAGGAAAAAAAATGCGAACAATAAAAATAAAAAGGAAAAGAAAGTAAAACTAGTTAGTATGTTAAAGCAGTCAAGAAATTTAGTTCATAGCTAAAATGCAGATGCAACACCACCCGTCACCAGAAGCAGAGGCACGACTGCAGGCTTGCTCCGGTTATGTGGTCCGAGATGATGAATGAATAGGCAGAAAGTAAATAACAGAAAGTAAATAACAAAGCAATAAAAGGAAAAGGAAGCCTTAACCAAAGAGAGGCACGACTGTAGGCATTTTTGATCAAGGATCCAAGGGAAGGGAGAACAATAAATAATGTTGAAAGTAAATCCTAATTAAGAATATGGAGGGGTAGATAGAAGCAGGAATGGAGGGAGGAGAGAAGATTAATAAAGAAGGTTACTTACTTGCGAATTGAACAAACGATTCGAATGTCAACCAACCCTAACAACCAGATCTAGATCTAGAATGATCTATATCTGCAATTGCTAGACCCAGAGAAAAACGAATCTAAAAAAATTGAAACTTGAACTTGAAGCTTGAACTTGAATTGCATTACATAAAAAAATTAAACCTAAACATTGAATCTAGAAATTTAAATCTCACTAATGCAAGCAAAGAAAACTAGAGAAAACCTAAATAAACTGAAGAGAAAAGAAAGAATGCTTCTACTAAGCTCTAGAACATTTTCTCCTTTTATGGAATATGCTCTCCTTTTATAGAGTTTACATGAGATATGAAGCACGGCTGAATTTGAATAAAACTCAGGGTTTCTATATGACTTAGCCAATTAGGGTTTTCACGTACTAATAGCGCCGACATAGAGAGATCAGATGCATAATTCCACCGTTGGATTTGAGGTTTAAGTAGTCTTGAAGCTCTCCTCCAAAAATCAGCACGATCGGACATCGGATGACCGTTCGATGAAGGGTTTGATCGAAACTGGACAGAGGCATTCAAAAACGGGATTTTTCCTCTTTTTCTTTCTGAATATAATTATTTTTCCTCTTTTTCTTTCTTTAATTAAATCTAAGATAGGAAATAAGATATTGAGGTATGCAAGGACTCTTTTCCATTTGGACTCTCTCAATAATATCTCTGTAGTTTTGATTTAAAATCTCAGCCGTTGATCAAATTTGCCTTCTTTATCTCTTCAATATTTCGGAGTTGGCCCATAATCACACATCTCTAGCCCATCATGCTCCAGATCCGGCTCATTTTCGCATTTGAGAATTTGAATGGACTTCTTGACGTGTAAATAGCATGATTCAAGCCCAAAACTCCAAATATTTGCTTAAATCTTGAAAAGTCTTAAAATCTGCAAAAACAACATAAAACCCAAGGTAACTCCACTCTAAGTGTATAAAATGCATGCTTTATGCCTTAAGATTTCACACATAAATGTGCTCATCAAGGAGGAACAAGAGACCAAGTACCATTCTTCAAAAATTCAGTGAATTCTTCATCCATAGCCTTCCACCAGTGAGGCTATTTGTTGGCAACATTAAAGGAGGTAGGTTCAAGTTGGGTTTGATCTGCCTGGCAGTAGAATTGAGAAGAGCCCTAGGGTTTGCTTTTGATCTAGTGATCATGGGATGAGTGTTTTGTGAAGGTTGGGAATTGATGGTAATAGGGTATCCTGGGTGTCGTAGGGTAGGTTAACAACTACATGAAACATGTGAGAGATTCGGCCAATGGAGGTGTTGATAAGCATGCATTTACCATTATTTATTTAATTTAACTCCCCATACTTATTTAATTAAAGAGAGCTAATTGAGTATTTTTGTGTATTTTTCAGGAATAAGGAGATTTTGGATATTAGAGACAATATGGAGTAAAGTTGGCAAATATATTAGATATTGGTGGATTTTAAATCATGGCATTCAATCTTGCTGCTCAAGAAATCATGAAAAGTGAGATCTTAGCCAAATTGGAAATAGGTGGAGATCTAAGGAACAAAATTGGTAATAAATCTGAAAATCGGGTAAACAGACTTACCTTCAGTATTTTGGGCATATCTCTCTCGTATGAGCTTGGATTTTGATGATTCAAAATGCTATGGAACGATATTGAAAATATCTACAACTTTCCAATTTTGAGTTTTTCCAAATTCCGAAAGAATAAAGGTCAAATTGACGGGTAAAGAGAGGGGATTCATTGTGTGCGGGAGACATAAAAGAGAAGCCAACCACAGAAAAGAAGACGGCGAATGCGGCTCTCATCTCTCATTGCTGAAGAAGAAGACCACATCTGTCTCTCTCTCTCCCTATGTTTCATCTTTATTTTTCTTATGAACTTTGTAATAATGAGTAGCTAGTTCTTTTTCTTTGGGATGTAGATGAACCATGCTTATTTCATTAATTTGATTGTTCTATCTCTTCTAGTTGATTGTGTTTGAGTTTGGCCAAAGATGTTCTATAGCTAGCGAACTAAGCGTGCCAAGCTTCCGCGAAGGACGATAGTGTTGCGAAGATAGGGCATATCTAGGAAGACCATCCTTAATTTAATTTGAAGTATAGAGTTATATCAGTTAGGGAAAAGCATTGGCGATTCGAAATCCCAAAGATCTTCACATATTCATGGTTAACGTTTTTGCATTAATTAGTAGATTTAGTTTAAATTTAGTTTTGTTGAATTCAATCTTAGTGATTTAGCCTTTCAGTTCCCCATAGTTCGACCCCGTACTTTCTGCTTGCTAGATTAGTATAGGATTTTATTTTTGATTGGTTAGCGACACGATCAAAATTTAAACAATCAAAAACTAAATCAACAAAACTAAATTTAAACTAAATCTACCATACTAAATCCAATCAAAAATAAAATCCTATACTAATCTAGCAAGCAGAAAGTACGGGGTCGAACTATGGGGAACTGAAAGGCTAAGTCACTAAGATTGAATTCAACAAAACTAAATTTAAACTAAATCTACTAATTAATGCAAAAACGTTAACTATGAATATGTGAAGATCTTTGGGATTTCGAATCCCCAATGCTTTTCCCTAACTGATATAACTCTATACTTCAAATTAAATTAAGGATGGTCTTCCTAGATATGCCCTATCTTCGCAACACTATCGTCCTTCGCGGAAGCTTGGCACGCTTAGTTCGCTAGCTATAGAACATCTTTGGCCAAACTCAAACACAATCAACTAGAAGAGATTAAACAATCAAATTAATGAAATAAGCATGGTTCATCTACATCCCAAAGAAAAAGAACTAGCTACTCATTATTACAAAGTTCATAAGAAAAATAAAGATGAAACATAGGGAGAGAGAGAGACAGATGTGGTCTTCTTCTTCAGCAATGAGAGATGAGAGCCGCATTCGCCGTCCTTCTTTTCGTGGTTGGCTTCTCTTTTATGTCTCCCTCACACAATGAATCCCCTCTCTTTACCCGTCGATTTGACCTTTATTCTTTCGGAATTTGGAAAAACTCAAAACTGGAAAGTTGTAGATATTTTCAATATCGTTCCATAACATCTTGAATCATCAAAATCCAAGCTCATACGAGAGAGATATGCCCAAAATACTGAAGGTAGGTCTGTTTACCCGATTTTTAGATTTATTACCAATTTTGTTCCTTAGACCTCCACCTATTTCCAATTTGGCTAAGATCTCACTTTTCATGATTTCTTGAGCAGCAAGATTGAATGCCATGATTTAAAATCCACCAATATCTAATATATTTGCCAACTTTACTCCATATTATCTTTAATATCCAAAATCTCCTTATTCCTGAAAAATACACAAAAATACTCAATTAGCTCTCTTTAATTAAATAAGTATGGGGAGTTAAATCAAATAAATAATGGTAAATGCATGCTTATCAGGTGTGGAGGGAGAGGATTCAGCTAAGGGGGTGGGGGAAATTGTAGAAACATGGGGACTTGGAGAAGAGGCCGTAGGGGAGAAGGTGTGGGACCAATGGGAGAAGTAGGGGGTGAAGGATTCTCCAAGGAAGTTCAGTTGAGGTGGGGTTCTGAGGGTAGGGTTTTCCACTAAAGGTAGAGGACCCTAAAATAGAAGGAAGTGGTGGGGTAGGGAAGGGATACCTCACTGGCAAGGAAAGGGAATCATCTTTCATCAAACACAACATGGCAAGAAATAAGGATTTTTCTAGTAATAAGATTAAAACACTTATGTCCTCTATGGCGGGAACTATATCTCAAGAAGACATGTATTGAATACCGATATTCTAGCTTATGTTTGTTATACGGTCTCAAACATGGATAACATACACAACCAAAAACCCTCCAAGAGTCATAATCAGGATGAACTTTGAATAATTTGAAATATAGAGAGGAATTTTTCAGTACTAGAGTAGGCAAATGATTAATTAGAAAAATTGCAATTTCAAAGGCATGCATCCAAAACTTTTTAGGGGTGGAAGCATATGCTAATAAAGTCAATCCAGTTTTTACAATGTGCCGATGATGGTGCTTAATAGCCCCATTTTTTTCATAAGTGTGAGGACAAGAGAGCCTATGTTAATACCATGTTCTTGAAGAAAAGTGCATATGGTTCTATATTCGCCTCCACAATCACTATAAAAACACTTGATTTTTTTTCTTCTAGAAAATAGATTTTCAACAAGAAATTTAAATATCTTAAAAATACCAACAACCCCAAATTTATTAGTCATAGGATAAAACCAAATAAATTTTTTGAAATCATCCACAAAAGTCACATAATACCAAAACCCCTCAAGAGGCTCCACAGGAGAGAGACCCCAAGCATTAGAAATATTAAGTCCAAGGGTCCATCAAAAACCAATTTTGATGGGCAAAAAGGGAGTTTGTGACTTTTCCCTTTTTGACAAGCATCACAAACATAACCAAAATCATTTGAACTAACTCGTAACACAAAATTGGAAATCAATTTTTCAACAACTTTGGAGGCAGAATGCCCCAAACATGAATGTCAATTCCAAAAAGAAGTCTTTTCTCCAACCAATGCTTTGGGAGAGTGATTGCAGTCCAACTGAATTTGGTACAATCCGTCTTTAGCACTGTTGTGAAGAAGACATCTCCCTGTCGTACAATGCATCATTCAATAGATATCAAGATGAAATTCAAATATAGCATTATTATCTTTAGTAAATTGGGAGACTGAATTTATATTGGGAGACTGATAATAAATTCTTGCGAATATAATGCATATGAAGAATATAATTCAAATAGACTGGAGAAGAAGATGTATCAATATTTATCTTACCGGTATTACAAATAGAAAGACTAGTACCATTACCAACTTGAACCTGATTTGAACCATTGTAGGTGATGAACACATTTATGTGTGAAATCTTAGGGCATAAAGCATGCATTTTACACACTTAGAGTGAAACTATCTTGGGTTACATGTTGTTTTCGCAGATTTTAGGATTTTTCAAGGTTTGAGCAAATATGTGGAGTTTTGGGTATGAAACATGCAATTTTACACATCAAGAGGTCCGTTCAAATTCTCAAGTGCGAAAAGGGCCTGATTTGGAACATGATGGGCTAGAGATGCGATTATGTGCCAACTCTAAAATATCTTAGAAATAAAAAAAACCAATTTTAATTTACAGCTGAGATTAGTTAGGATTTTTATTTTATTTTACTTTATTGTACTTGAAAATGTATGAGGTCCACAAGTAGTCAAAAATTAGGATTTATATATTTTTTTCCTATAGATTTTCTAGAAGATTTTATTTTATAACATTTTATTTATTTTCCTTAATTATTTTTCTCTCCCCCCCACTTTCTATTTATTTTATTTTATTATTTCCCTAATAACTCACTTTTTTTTTGTTATAAAATATATGTAATTTATTTCTCCTCCTTCCTCTCCACTTTCTTCTCCACATCTAACTCACAATATGTTTTTTTATTTTTATTTTATTTTTTCTCCACTTATTTTCTTTATTTTTTTCCTCTTTCCCATTTCACTTATTATTATTATTTTTTATTTCTTTATTTCTACCCCAATTCACCATCTCCTATAAATATACCCCCCCTCTTAGACATAGGTTTACACTTTCTTTCTCTTTCGTTTATTTAAGTTTTCTCTAATTCTTTGATTGCTTAGTGGGGTTTTAGTTTCTAGATTGAATGTTTAGGTTTATTTTTTTTCTATGTAATGTAAGAAATATTGAAGTTGTTTATTTTATTTTATGCAAGTGTATTCCTTTCTTTTGAGCAATGCAATTTCAATTTCAATTGAATTTCAATTTTCAAGCTTTAAGTTTCGAGTTTCAATTTTTAAGAGGATTCATTTTCTTTGGTTCTAGCAATTGCAGATTTGGATCATTCCAGATCTGGTTGAGATTTGAATCGATTGGATTATTTTTGTCATTCAAGATTCAAAGATGCAAGTAAGTAGCATTCATCAATAAGCTTCTCTCCTCTCTCCATTCCCGCTTTTGTCTACCCCTCCATATTCTTAACTTAGGATTTATTTTTAGTATTTATTTATTGTTTTCCTCTCCCCCTGGGTCCTTAATCAAAGATGCATCCAGTTGTGTCTCTCTTTGGTTAAGGTTTCCATTTTTATTTATTACTATGTTATTTGTTTTGTTATGTACTTTCTGCATTTTTACTATTAATATTCATTCCCCCGATCGGTGAAATGTAAGCTACGGCAAGGGGTCCATGGTCAAAGTCATCCTAATTATATTCCCCTTCCATCGATCCAGAGCTAACACTCGGATCATTTAGAGTTTATTTATTTATTTACAGTTCGCATTTTTTTTTTTAATTTCTGCCTTTTATTTATGTGCTATTTATTTATTTATTAGATGGTGAATGGTTAGGTTATGTTTGTTTTATTTTTAGTCTCAATTCGATCGCATTAGATGTATGTGTTAGGACCGCTCATTTAATTTAATCAATTAGTTAAAAATTCTGATTCATTGCACTCTCGCGTTACCATTAAGAGGTTAAATTTTAAAGTGGTATATCTCCCCGAGATCGACCCTTTAGCTACACAATATCATGCGCTTGCGGTTACTTTTATTTTACAAACAAGTTTTTGGCGCTGATACATATCTTTGGATCAAAACAATGAATCTTTCAAAGAATCTTTTAAAGATAAATAAGAACAATTCGTAGAAAAGAAAATAAAGAAATCTATGCAGAGCCATCATGCTTGTGCTATTAGAAAAAACTAGGTAGAACACGACATAGAACTTATATTATTTAATATATAAAAGACGAACACAATTTGGTAAAATCACAAAAGAATTAACGTACCTTTCTGAAGATATATTCCAACTGTGTAGAATTGATATAGAAGAAGAGAGAAGATCTTGCACCACTAAAACAAAGCGATGTGAAGGATGAAGGTTGAAGATGATCACCACAATATGAACCACAGATGATGTCAAGGATCTCACAAGAAATCAGGGTGCTCACCCCAGCTAGACAGGTATACCATCACTTGGTTTTCTGAACTTCTAAAATAAAATATCCCTTTGCCTGTGTGACCTTGAGATATTTATATCTTTAGAGTGGAGATGACCAGCCATAAAGTCCACCCTAAGTGAGATGCTACCCGCCTAATGCTCATATCCCGTATGCCTTTAAAGCTTACCTTGACAATTACTAAAAAGCCTCCAAACGAATTAGGGAAGAAAATTTCAAAACTGTCATTATATAAAATAAAACAAGACTGGTTTTGCACAAACAAAGAAGAAAATTATAAGTTTTTACCAATAGATAAAAACTAATTTGCAAAACCACTTTCTTGATAAATCCTTTCAAAGGCAGTCTGCAGGTATGCGTACGCTTTTGTAAATTGTTAAGTCACTAGCAATTGAGCACTGGTCACTAAGATCAACACTTAATGTACACATAATCTTTATATGGATGAACTCCACATATTCAAAGTGCACTAATCATAGAGAGACTAGTCATCATATCTCCCATAGTCTGAGCAATAACTTGCACCCCTCAAACCCATCATAGTCCAAAAATCTAAATTTACACAATAATACATTATGATGGGTGTTGTCAAGTCAAGGACTAAAAAGTGGATCAAATAGGATAATCATCTATATAACCAGTCCAAACAATCCAATGGACCAAATAACCACATAAATGACCATACATAATAAATGCCACATATAATCAAAATAACCTTATAACTGTCCAATGTGAATGTGCAAGTAATATAATGACATGTGTTGGGCCACACAATTCCTTCAGTATCTGTAATACAGATAAGATATACGCGTGCAAACACACACGTGCTGATTGGATCAGATTTTTACCCGGGTAATCACCCTACTACATGGTCGGGACATATCTCGTTCAAATTTGATGAATATGGAATACTCCATTCACGCCAAAACGAAGAAGGAAACACCAACATAAATAGAAGGTCTACCCCAGGAACAGATAGGCGGACAAGTGCCCGGGACCCTGTCGGTTCTAAGTAAGGTAACCCACACACTATTTAATGAGGTCCAATCCTTAGGTAAGGGACACGAACATTTTCTGGCCTTGAGCAGCACTCGCTCGGGACCTTAATTTGATCCCTGACTGACTTAGCCATCGGAGGCGGTTGCCTGGCATCCAAGCTGGCCCACATCTAACTTCTTTTGTAGGTTTTATCTTCTTCATAGTTGGGACCTTAATTGGGAGTCAATTTACTGAGGTCAGGACCAAGGTCAAATCTAAGATGCAACAATCTAGATCCAAAACTCCATATGGAAGAAATCCTAATGCTCCTCTAGGTTCCATTTCTCAAGTGAGAGTAAATTTTTGCTACACACCAGGGGTCTTCCTCCAACTATTGAGCATATTTGAGAATGCATGAACTAAAATAGAAAACAGTCACCCGATTAGGTTGAAACCATAAAACAAGATAATGAGTTCCAGCAAGGCTTGAGGTAGGGTTTCCATCACTGCCTGGTTTCTATAGGATTTCGTAGGAAGGATCTATTGCTCCAAAATTTGACTTGTGACCCAACTGGTTCGTTCTGAGATCAAACCTGGTTCTTTGGTTCCTGGAAAAACAAGGAAGGGAGAGTGGGCCACCTTTAGGGATGAGAAGCCACCTCAAATGATTAAATCAGATCCTGTTGAACATAAATCCTTGTATGGAGGAGTAAATGCTCCCAGAAGACGAAGAGTTCCATTTTCTTGGGTAGTTGCCAGAGAGTAATAACCAGAGTTAATGTTCTTGAATCTTACCCCATTTGTGAAGAGTGTTAGTATATATATTGCTCCCATACCTCTAAGGTGATGGAAACCCTTTGTGACCATTGGATGCGTAGATCCTAGATGGAGGGTGGCGATGGTCCGAGAAGTGTAGCTTGATTAGCAAGCCAAGTTTCAATCTTCTCCAGGAAGCTTTTACACAGTTGTACATAATCCCACCAATAAGGTGATCAGATTATCTTTGACATAGATGTGACAACAAGTCTAATCTCTGGCAGACAAATCGGTAGGGTGCAGTACTTGAGCAAGCCATAGGCGAATGAGAAGCTTCCTATTTATCAATGAACATTTAATGAATCTCAGTGCATTCAATATTGTAATTATGCGTCAATTCATGTTTGAGAGATATGCGTAGTGTCTTCTGGCAAAGTTAATTTATCTGAGAAGTAGCTTGTCATCGGATACCTGCTGGGAGGTTAGTATAGAAGCTTCTTGGGAAAGATGGCCGTCAGAAGGAGGGGCTCTTCTCAACAAACTTTTCAGAAGTGCCTAGCTGAAAAGTTCCTTATGAGACCAACGAACCAAGATTTAATGAACCAGGACTGAACCAAAGCATTGGTTGGGTTGGTTCACCTAGGCCCAGAGGTTTGAGCCAAACATCCATAATAGAATCCAACCCACAAGTGTACTGAACTCTTCAGACCTAAGGACGGTCATCCGCTTCCTCATCGAGAAACACCTCATCGAAATCTGCTACATCTAACTCTGGTGGATTCGGTGGATGCTGGGGGCAAATGGCTAGAAAATTGCGTAGGTAGAAGGTAAGACACTCAAGGAATAGTACTCAAAATGCAGGAGCACAAACACTCACGATGGAGGAGAGTTTTACGTTCTTTTTCCCTTAGTTACATATGTAAGTCTTCTACTGAAATTTAGACCAAAATTCCACCTCAAATTTAAGTTCTTTTTCCATTTAGTGTTCCCTATCAGATCTGTATCCACCAGTTTTGTCCATTCGGATTTTCCCCAATCAACTTGTAAGCCATTTGCAATCATCCAAAACAATCCAACAATAGTTGGATTACCAATACCTGACTGTTTTGGCAGGTTTCCTAATGCAACCTCACATTATTTTCAGAAGACAATTCAGTTTGCTCACCATAATCTAATTCAGTTGCAATAGCAAACTAACAGTTCCATTCAGCCCTTTCTATCAGATTTGTATCCACCAGTTTTGTCCATTCGGATTTTTCCCAGTCAACTTCTAAGCCATTTGCAATCATCCATCAATTATGCTCCAAATCAACTACATCTTGTCATGCGTATCTTGTCTTGCTGAGGAACCAGGAGTGTTTATCCCTCATAAGCTTGAAAACTGGAGACTTCATCTCCTCTTTATGCATTTGGTCAAATGTATGAACTCCCAAGTATTTAGCATCCCCAAAATCTCCAAAGGTCTCAACAGCTTGAGCATGCAATCCATCATAGATGACATCTTACGGTGCAACTTTTCTTCCCACAAGCACAAATCAGAACATTGAAAGTATCTTGACTCAAACTCCATACCTACAAAATCCTCACAAGATCTCTCCATCTTCACAACCATAACCCTTCTGCAGAAATATACTGAGTATCGTTCGTTGTCAAAAAGAGGATACTTCATCTTGTCATATTTATCCACTAGTTTTTCCTAACCATTTGAGACTCTTTTCCACGATTACCACCCTCCACGAGTAATAACAACTATTCTGCCCATAGTTCAACTTAATGGTTAGTGTCAATTGCTAAATATTCACGGCATGAAGGAATGGGAAAAATCTATTTATAAGATAGCTAAAATAAGGGACAAGAAGAGTAAAGATCTTGACCATGTTAGATGTACTAAAAGTGAAGATGGTAAAGTTCTACTATGTGATGAGGACATTAAGAAGAGATGGAAAATCTATTTTTCTAGTCTACCAAACAAGCATACTTCAAGTAATCTATGATTCAGACGATTACACCATTCACCACGGCACCAATTTTCGAACATATTTGCAAAAAATTTCAAAGCCCAAAGTAAAAGAAGCTCTAAGGAGGACGAAAAATAAGCAAGACACAAAGTCCTAATGAAATCCCAATAGAATTATAGAAAAGCTTAGGTGGCGTTTGGTTCCGCAATTCTGCAGAATCAGACTCCAGGGAATCATGACTCCAACAAAAAAAAGCGTTTGGTTAAAAATTGAATCGGTTTCTTCGTGAGTCATGAATCTCCAACAATCCACGTTTTTGCCTAAAAATCTGAATCAGTTGGAAACCACCTATTGAGGTGGTTTCCAAATCGAGTCAGCCAATTCTGGGCTCGATATAAAAGGGAAAAAATGAACTTGACTCGCCCAAACTCACTTTCATCGAAACGAATGCTCGACACTCGACAGAAGGCAAAGCTCTCCGCACTCCCGCTGCTGAAGTCGAAGATCCGTTCTCCTGCTGCTAAGAAGTTCGAATCACTCCCAACTCGTGACTTCTGCACTCCTCACTCCTGCACTCCTCACTCCTGTTGCTGAGAACTCGAAGCACTTCCGCTGCTGAGAAGGCAAGCAACTCGAAGCACTTCTACTGCTGAGAAGGCAAGCCATTTCTTGATCTGAAGAAGGCGACGAACACCACCAACCTTGTGACGAAGGATCCCTATCACAGATTTATTGAATCGTGGTGTTTTCAGCAGATCTGGAAGAAGAACCCTAGCTTCTCTGCTCTGCAACTCCAGCGTTCCCAAATCTTGGTGTTTTCGGCAGATCTGGAAGAAGAAGCTAGAGATTCTCTGCTCTGCAACTCCAGCGTTCCCAAATTTTTCTTGGTGTTTTCGGCAGATCTAGAAGAAGAACCCTAGCTTCTCTGCTCTGCAACTCCAGCGTTCCCAAAATTTTCTTCGTGTTTTCGACTTTGGCATCGAAATAGGCGGTAAGTCTCTGCATAGTCTTTATTTTCCCTGATTGGATTAGTTTTGTGTTGGGTTTCTTATTCTCTATCTTCGTTTTACTGTTGGCTTGGTATTCTTGCATTTTGAATTCGATATCGGTTTTGGTTTTGGCTTGGGGCTAGTGTTCAAGGTTGTAATAAGTAATCTTTCAAGAATCTCTTCTTCTTTAGCTAACTTCACTGGAGCAGAGGAGTGTTTTGGGATTCATCAGCAAGGGTGAAAGGGGTGTTTCCTTGTTCTCGTGGGATTTTGTAAATTTTGAAGTTTATATTAGAATGGGTACGGTGCTGGGGCTAAATAAATTATGGATTGAGTGCTTTTGTTAAGGGTTTCCGGTGGCTTTGACAAGGCAAGAAAAATCTCTCATGGTTCATGATTCAAAGGTGGTTGTGTTTTTAGGCGTTTCTTGAAGGTATTGGGTAGGAGGTTTCAGTGTTATAGGGAGACAAACACAAGGGCAGATTTCTTGGTAACTTTAACAGCAACAAGAAGTTTGTCAAGCGAAAATGTATGGCCAGAAACGATTTGAATGGAATTTCATAGGGATAGCAGAAGGTTTGTTAAGGTTTAGATTTTTGTGACATTCTTTCTCTTCTCTCTTTGGCTTCAGTTGTGGCAACAAGAAGGTTTGTTAAGGTTTTTCTGTTGGTTCTCTGCTGGAGTGGGTGTGTTCTTGATTAGTCGTAGCAGTAGTATTAATCTTTTCCTGTTTTTGATGAGTTTTGATCCCAACAAAATTATTTTGAATAATTTACAACTTTATTGCTGTTTGATGAGTTTTGTGCTTCTCCAACTTTTTAATTTTGTTGTTCAGTTGCGAAGGATTTGGTGATTTTATTTCCCTGAAATATTTGAACTTTTGATTATTTTGTGTTAATATGCTAATTTGGTTACAGGTTTAATTTTAGTCATTACATTTCGAAAAAACATAGAATCTTTCTCATACTGGGAGGATTGGGGCCTTAATTATTGTTGGGCCTCCAAATTTCTAGAGTAGCTTGCTTTGATGCTACTCTTGAGTTGATCACACCAATAGAAGTGCCATTGGGCAGTAACAAAAACTGAGTGACATGCAAAAGTTGCACGCAGTCTTGTTCTCTTGTTATATTGGAAATTAGATTTAGTTGCTAATTTCATACCATGAGTGAAGGCATGCAACTTGATACTATTCGAGAACTGTCAAGTTCAGTTGAGCTTTTTGGCTCTTCCTTCTCCTTCCATAGATATTGGGAATTTGGATGCTTTTTCTAAAACTGATTGGTGGTAGAACATGTGGAAGTTGCCATATGTGTGGTGCAATGATTTTGGTTTTTCTCTTCACTTCATTTATGTGAAATAAATTTCTGTGGCATCTATGTCAGCATTCATGTGTCCATTTCTCTTCTCTTCTCACAAGAAGGTGTGGTTGAGATGTCCTTTTCATGTGGTGGTGGAGAGATTTTGAGACCAAGCGATTAGGACTCGTCTGTACTGAAACACAGTAGTACATAGGTAGGAAAACATTACTATTTCTAGGCACATCACTATAGACAAGCATTTGCAGTTGCAAAATCAACAGTCGAAATAAAATTCCATGAGTTGTAATTGGGATGGAATTGTTTTGCTTTGCTGACTACTATGTAATATTGCCTTTTGCCTTTCTATATGCAATAACATACCTTGAGATGGTCATTGCGTGAGAAAAAGTACATCATAAGCTGCAATAGCAAGAAACTTCTAAAGTGATGCTGCTTGTTCCCTCATTCCTTTCCACAATTTTCCCTTCATAGTTCTTTCTTCAGCTTGTGAGTTTCCTGGCATTTTAACAAAACCCAATTACTAAGGTGTGGTTGCTGATTTTGACTGCAATTTCTATTTCCAGATTAGGTTGCATTAGGATTTTGTGTGATATTAGAAAAAATAGATGAGATCCAGATAGAACTACACCTGCAAGATCTTGTCTTGGTGCGTGAGGACACTTAAGTAAGAACCCTAATTGCCATAATCAAACATAGCTTATACCAGCACAGAACAAAAGACACCATGCTCAGATTTTATTTATTTTAAAGCCAAAAGTGACAGTTAAACATAAAATTGCCTCTGCATAAATCAGATCAGAGGAAATCTTGTGAACCTTTTAGCGGCTCTCTTCTGCACCAAGCACAATGAAGAGGAATTTGTTGTCCCATGCATATTTGAAGTATATTGATTGGTTTACACCGAGGGGTTGTCCATTGATGAGAAGGCAGCTTCCATCATTATTTTGTTTGAACAATGAAGGGTCAATCTTCTCAGCTGTCTGGAACCCATTGCAGGAGACTCTAATATTTCTTTCTTCACGGTTGCAGTTGTTAGTTACAGTCACCACATACTCAAGCTTCTTCCCCACCAGTACTCCTGTCATAGTTTGAGATAGCCGAAGGCAAGGGTGCCCACTGATTTCTATACAGGAGGAAGGAAGAAAATAGATTAGTTTTCATTGTTAGGCAGGAAATATATATATATATATATATATATATATATATATATATATATATATATATATATATATATATATATATATATATATATAACTGCAAGAGCACCCTAAAAATTTCTCACCGTTTGCAATCAAACTGAATACCAGAACTACATACAAAATTCAGAATCGAAAGCCATTGTTGAAAATTATGTTCTTGATTTGTTTTCTTTTTGCTTGAAAATGCAGTGAAGGTGGGATGCTAGCTTCTTCTAATTTTATAATAGTTGGAGAACCAGATTATTTACTTAGATTTGTTTCATAAATGAACATGAAAAATGGGTTGAAGGGGGGGGGGGGAGAGAGAGAGAGAGAGAATGGCTACATATTATTTCCTTAAAATCCTTACTTATTCACTTAATAAATCTTGCCAGTATTAAACAGCATAGTGTTTTTTTTCACATTGCACTGTTTTGACCTGTCTCTTAGTATATGGTTTTAAAATTTCTTTACCTCTCATAATAATGAAAAAACCTGGAAATTTACAGAACATTATTCAAGCTTTCTACATCCAAGTTGACATCTAATAAAGATCAGGGCTTTGTTGAAACAAGATGGTAATTGAACAGTTACATTAGTCAAGTACTCAAGTGAATATATGCAAGCATAATAGCATATATATGACTGTACTATTGCAGGGCTAATTTGCAGATTTCTTGTTAAAAAAAATGATATAGCTAAGGCCTATAAGTTTAGTAAGTTTACTTGATTATGTGTTGATTGATATTAAATTTTTAAAGACTTTATGAATGATCTACGATTCATTGGTTTATCAACTTGGCTGTTATTAGTCATTTTAAGATGGATTTTTTGTTGCATTGGTTTATCAACTTCGCTACATTCAATGTATTGTTTTGATGTTGGCAGTTGCACATTTTGCTATGACCGTGTGTAATAGGCCCTTGACTTCCTTTTGATAATCCTTTGCTTTAATTTCAGATCTATATCCAATTTTACTCTATATCCAATTTGAGTCTATATGATCACATTTCAGGACCTAAATTTAGAGAACGCATACGCACGTTGTTCAACATGGATGACGAAGAGTTGGTAGTTGCTCTAGTGGGCGCAGCAGTTGTCTACGTAATTGAATACATTAGGAGAACATACGCGGGGAGGCAACCATATAGAGTAGATGTCCGGCGTGGGTTTCTTGAAACCCAACGTTTTATTGGTGGCACCGAGCGTACATGTCGTGAGGAATTGCGAATGAGCCAAAGATCATATTACAACTTGGTAAAATTATTGCGTACGAGGGGGCTGTTAGAAGACAACAAATTGGTGTTAGTTGAGGAACAAGTAACGATGTTTCTACATTGTCTTGCACACCACATTAAGAATTCGACTTTAAAGAACCGTTTTGGGCATTTTGGGGAGACAGTGAGTCGACATTTTAATAAAGTGTTAAATGCAATGATGAAACTGACCCCGTTGCTTATAAAAACCCCTAGTCTCACCACACATCCGAAGATTGCAGGTAACCATCGCAGCTTCTACCCATTCTTCAAAGATTGCGTTGGAGCCATTGATGGATCACATATACCAGCATGGGTTCCTGTTGAAAAACATAGGACGTTTCGAGATAGGAAGGGTCTTATTACACAAAACATTTTAGCTGCATGCGACCATGACAAAAGGTTCACGTATATACTTGCTGGTTGGGAAGGGTCTGCATCTGACTCCCGCATTTTGGATGATGCTCTCCATAGAGATGGAGATGGAAAATTAGTGGTTCCAAATGGTAAATTCTATCTTGGTGATGCTGGGTTTGCCAACCAAAGAGGTTTTTTGAGGCCATATCGAAATGTTAGGTACCATCTGAAGGAATGGAAGAGGGGAAATCAAAGACCCAAAAATGAAAAGGAGTTGTTTAACTTGAGGCACGCTAGGTTACGCCAAGTCATTGAAGGTGCTTTTAGTTTGTTGAAGAGTCGCTTTAAGATATTGGCAACTCGAGCGGAGTTTCCTTTCAGAACTCAAGTTAAGATTGTGATAGCTTGTGTACTACTTCACAACCACATTCTAAACCATGACTCTTTGGAAGAAGAGGAGGAATGGCTTGCCCATGAGTCGACGGAGGGGTTAGGGCCAACAACAGCTTCCTCTTCCGCACCACACCATGCAGATGATGAGGAAAGTAGTGATTCTGACGAAGATGAAGACAACCATGCAGAGTCATTTGAAGTAGAAGCATTCCGGGATGACTTGGCAACACAGATGTGGAATGCATATGCAACAACAAATGCTGCAGATGATGAAGACATGGGATCAGAGACTGAGTCAGAATCAAATGATTAAATTTTTATGTACTTCAATTTGAATGACTCCCAACTGTTTGAGTTTGAGTTTGGATTGTACCTTATTTTGTTTTACTTTGTCTCAAACTTTGTGGTATTATTTCATGTCAGAACTCAAGTTATGATTGCTTCAAATGTTAGCTTCAAATGTTAGAATTGCAACTGATCATGAATACTAATGTCATCATATGATTGCTACACTTCTGCACCACACCATATGTATTTTGATTGATCATAACTAACAGTTCATCATATGTATTTACTTTTGTCCCTTAATTATGATTTTACCAGATGGACTCTCAAAATGCATCACATGCAAGAGGAAGAGACATAGCCTCATGGCCTATAGAGGTGTCTCTTTCTCTACTAGAGTTTTTCTTGCAAGTACATGCTAGTGGGAGGGCAGGAGACAATGGACTAAGAAAAGAGCATTGGTTGGGAATTAGTAGACAAATCTCCGAAAAGCATGGGTCCAATTATGATTGGGAGCAATGCCGCAACCATTTTAGGATTTGGAAAACTAGGTTGCGAGCGCTATCAGACTTGCAAAAACAAAGTGGACTTGGATGGAATCCAAGTGAAAAGAGGTTTGATGCTGCTCCCCATTTTTGGTCTGAAGTAAAGGTAAAAACTAATATTCACAAACCATCATTTTTTATAGATTACAACACTTTCCTCACCGCTGCACATTAGCAGAATATTGGTTGAAAATGAGCCCCTATAGTTGATTCAAAGTTGAAAATTTATGTTTTGAATTTGTAGAAGAAAGAGCAAAAATATTGGAAGGACCATTCGGTGCGCCCCATTCACTTAGAGGTTGCTGCAGCCCTAGGTAATGAGATTGCAACAGGCTCTGAAGTTGGAACAGGTCAAGACTTCTTGAATGAATCCCAACTGAATTCACCTGAAGCCTATGAGTTCAACATCCAATTGGATGACAATGAGATTGGCAACTCGAGTTTTCAACCTCAGACCACTACACCTGACATGTCGTGGACCCAATCTACAGCACATGAGAGTAGTCGATCTCGAGGTAGGCCAAGAGCTGGTGAGCAGTCTCATGATTCCCACAAGAAGAAGAAGAAAGGAGTTGATCAAGTAGTGGGTCCCTTGGAGAATATATCTGTTGCTTTGGTAGACATGGTGAAGCTTTCTCATGAGAAGCTTGTCTGCCGAGAGGGCTGCCGCCGAGGCATTCGTTGTCGAGAGGGCAGCATTCTTCCGCCGAGAGACATTCGTTGTCGAGAGGGCAACCGCCGCGCCGAGAAGGCTGCTGCCGCTTGCCGAGAAGGCTCTGCTGCCGCCGAGAAGGCTTCTGCCATTCCGAGAAGGCTTCTTCCGAGAAGGCTGCTGCTGTTGCCGAGAAGGCTTTTGCTCAGAAGGCTGAAGACAAGGATGAACTTTTACAAAATGCCATTAATGCAATGACAGAGCTTGACTTGGAGACTCGGCTGCGTGCAAAAGACCTCTTTGGAAATCACATCCGGCTTAGGAATGCACTACTTTCAGAGAAAGAGGAGGATAGGGCAACCGTCATCAAGTACTTCTTAGATAAATATGGCTGATGTTTAGTGTTGTTGAATCACCCAAACAATCATAATGTTTTGATAACATGACTTTTAAGATTTAATTTAGGGTATTAAAATTTTAAGAAGTTGAACTATACTATTGTAAGCCAAGTTTGATGGGTTTAATCAATCCTCCAATGGGGAGAATCTATGTTTTTATCATCCTTTACAACATTGTTGGTGAGTATACTACGTTTTCGATTTGAATCTACGGAGAAATTCTTTATTTCTGCTTCTTTTTCTTCTTCTTCTTTTTCTGGTGTGTATAGGTAGGTAAAGCAGTTTGTTTTTGAATTTAGTACTCACTGTGGCTGCTCCAGTTTTAAGATTTCTGTTGAATTCTTGTGTAGATTTTGTAATAGTATGAGCTGTGGCACTTCTCTTTTGACAGCTTTTCAGTGGATTTTTTCAATGTGATTTAGTTGGAAGAAAAAAAAAAAGAACAGGCAATACCAGATGTTACTTCCAGGTCTGGACTTGCTTCTTGTACATTTCTATTGTCTAGCTCTTAATGGAGATATCAGTTGCCTAATGTTAACAGCTGAGAACTAGATGGTTCATTGCGAATGACAACCTATTACTTGAGATTTGCTCATCATCCTTGATGAGTTATAGTCTGCCATCATGCCATTCTAGACTCTTCAGATGGAAGGCCATATATTTGAACATGGAGGCCATAAGATCTGATTTTCTATCTAGAGAAAAAAACAGATTGTCAACCAAAAAACCTATGTCAGTCTTTCACATTGTTTCACAGATAGAAACAGAGAATTGTCTTAGCCAAAATATATATATCAGGGTTGCTGATATTGTTTACCACTATTCTAATTTCTAAGACAATGTAGGCTCTTATCATATAATATTATTGGGCACTAATAATAATGCCATGTCTTCACTAATCCCCATTCCAGTTTTGAATTAAAAAGGACAGCCCAGTGCAGAAGGTTTCGGCGCAAGCAGAGCCCAGGTGTGTGATTCAAACTTTCATCTCCAGAATAACTTTCATTTCCATTAGTTAGACTATTACTATCATATGTTGCTGGTTTTTCACTTTCCTTATTCTTCCTTCATTAGTGTTTTCTGGGACTGAAACGGTGCAGTAGTTTCCTTTTAATTATGGGCTATCTAATCTTAGCTCTACTACTTATAATCTTACAAAAATAGGATGTAATTCCTTGAAGACTTCATTATCATGTACTGAAATTAAGAGTTGCCGCTGCATAAATTATCCTGATGTGGATGATTCTTAATTTCCAAATAATCTGGTTACCCTGATTGTTACATGCATCTCAATCAACGCCGGACTGCACGTTGAAGATTTTATATGCTTCTATTTGCTATTATAATATTCATGGTTAGTTATAGTTTTCTTTGGAGGAGCAATATTTAGAATCAAGTTAAAACTCTAGATATGTGCTTTATATTGGCTCTGTTTTCCTTTTTTTTTTAATCTTTTTCTTGGGGCGGGGGGGGGGGTGTGAGACCTTTCAAGTGGAATTTCTGCAAACCCTTTTGGATTTCTTACTTAAAGGTGCAAGTTTTCTTTTGAATTTTTTATTTTTGCTTGTAATTCTGCAGGTTTTACATGGATAGAATTGTGTCCACTTACTGGTAGGAAGCATCAAGTATGGTTTTGAACCCTGTAAAAGTAGATAGAATTGCATCACAATATTTTAAGCCCATTAGCTACCTACTCACTGGCACACAATATTCCATCCCTTTTCCTGGTGAAACAGCTCCGTGTCCACTGTGCTGAGGTTTTGAGAACACCAATAGTTGGAGACTACAAGTATGGTTGGCAGGCTCATAAGAATTGGCAACCTCTACCTTGTTCAAAGCCTGAGGATTGTTCAACAGAAACGATTCCCAAGCAGAAACGGAGGTCTTGCATTGCCATTGCCGATGCTGTTAGAGGTGATCTTCTCCGGCGATTATGATGTGGTTTCAGGCATGGATAACGTCAGAATGGTCGTTGCAATTAGCTCTCTCTATTTTACATATTTTCTCTAAAAGCCTGAGTAAATTAGTTTGTCAATTGAGCTACTCCTTCCAATTCTCGGCTTGTTTGAAATTTTCTAGCATCTCATATCCTTCGTCCCTGAAATCTGTACTTAATGTTTGGCTTGATGAGTGCTTGGGAAAAAGTAGGATGGTTTGATTCGGTACTTAGGCCATTTCATTACGGGTATTAGGGAGTTACGTTTTGGTTCCTCCTTTTCTCTCTCTATTTACTCTATTATATTTAGCCTTTTGTTTCTTGAATGTTGTTCATCGCTTATAAATGATTCCAAGAACCTCACTATTTGTTTTGTTCTTTTGTAATAGCAGCGACTGAGCTGGGAATTTTTATAGGTTTATCAAATTCTTATAAATTATGCCAGTCCCCATCTTCTTTTCATTTGGTATCACTGATTATATAGATAGGATACACATCTAGAATTATTTATTGTTGTCATTTAAACTAGTGGGAGTCTCTTTATATCTATAGAGGAGCATTCTGATTTAAAGTATTCTTTATTTGATATATACCAACTGAATTTGTTTTACAGGTGAAGTGATGGGAGGTTACTATTGTGAAGATCAAACTTCAACTGGAATGGAACAACAGCCTCCATTGTGCTATTGTAGGCAAGGAAGGATGATCCTAATGACTTCAAGAACTAGGAAAAATCCAGGTCGAAGATTTTATAAGTGCCCAAGTGGTAGTAACCATCCAAATTCCTTTATTTGGCTAGATAATATGTCTGAGATTCATACAATGGAGGAGGGTTCTACAGCTTCAACATTATATGACATCATCAACAACAAGAATTTGGGTGTTGCATGCCGAGCACCTACTGAGCACGTGCACATTGAAATTCTGTCAAACCGAATCACAATGTTGTATCATGGATTCTTGTTCTTATGTGTGTGGGTTTTTTTACTTTCTTCTTATGTATTTTTGTTTGCAACAAATAGGTAAAAACATTTGTCTTTTCAACATGTATTGTTAAGGGTACATTAATATTGAGTTATGAATGGTGCCTTCTAGAAAGAAATCAGATTGGATTTCTATTGGTTTTGTGGATGGTTCAAAATATTATTCTTTTTCACAACTTTAGCAGGTGAGAAACAAGGTTGGATGAATCATAGTATATATAGGTACTTCAATTGGGGATACTCATTGCCTCTCTCTCCGGTATGTAACAAAGTTGGAAGATCATTGGCAAAATGATAAAATTTGTGTTTCTGATTTTTGGATAAACAGAGATTTATGTGGTTGGCAAAACAACATAAACTATTATTTGTTAAACAACAAATCTGAAAGAGTCACTATCTTCAGATAGTAGCATAAATAAAATTTAATAAGCGATCAATTCTAACATGTGGTAGATGTGAATGGTCCTTACCAACAATGCATATAAAATTATTTGTTTCCAACAAAAACAAAGAGATCCTACTGCTTGACATTCCCAGTCCGAGTATGAAAAATAATTGAGAGTTTCATCATAAATATAGCTAACAATAATTGGGAGTTTCTCTTTATTTTTCTACAACATTTCTCCTGCCAAAAATCCCAATGTAAATGTGGCTACCAACACCCCCAATGAAAGTGAAGGTAAGAGGGAAAAGAATAGCCCCAATGAAATCAGGGAAGTCTCAACTACATGGTGCCAATGATATGTATACTAGCCCTCTAATAGGCCTCATCTGAGGTCATACTTGGCACTAGACACAAATAATGTACAAACTCACTTATGCCTATAAAGTTGGTTATTTGGCTATCCAGGTTGGGTTCAGTCACTGTTGATCCTATGGATTTTTGGGACCGATTGATTCTAGAAGGAGGCGTTTGGTTCTCCATTCATCCCCATTTTGAATTTTTGTCAAGATGAGCTGCATGGTATACATGGATGGTATGCAGTTGCTATAATTTTTTGCCTTGAATCTGTAAGTTCATTTATCTCCTATGGCAATGCAGGACCCAAAAGAAGGGAACTGGTGGATGCAATTTGGGAGTGACTATGTGTTAGGCTACTGGCCTTCCTTCCTCTTCTTCATGGTTGATTTATTGAATTTTGTAAATAATTGTTATGCTCAGTCATTAATCAAATCAAATAACAAAGCAGATTCACTTTCAGAATCAGGGTAACCAAACAGTTTTTCAGATAGATTCACTTTTAGAATTAGGGTAACCAAACAGTTTTTCAGACAGATTCACTTTCAGAATCAGGGTAACCAAATGGTTTTTCAGACAGATTCACTTTCCAGAATCAGGGTAACCAAACAGTTTTTTTTTACGAATATGATTCTACAGAACCTGATTCCTACAGACTCATGACTCCCACAGAAGCGGATTCCAAGGAATTGCGGAACCAAACGCCACCTTAGGAACCTAGGAGCTCGCTTGGTTAACTAAGATGTTTAATAAGATTATGAGGTCAAGAAAAATGCCCAATGAATGGAGGAGAAGCATCGTGGTTCCAATTTACAAAAGTAAAGGAAACTTTAAAAGTTGTAATAATGATACAAATATTAAGCTGATGAGTCATACTATGAAATTATGGGAGAGAGTAATTGAAACCCGTTTGAGACAATTATACCACAATTACAAAGAACCAATTTGGCTTTGAGCCGGGAAGATCTATAACAGAAGCTCTTTACCTTATTAGGAGACTTATGGAAAGGTATAGAGAGTGTAGAAAAAACATTTATATTGTATTTATTGACCTAGAAAAAAACTTGTGATAGCCTTCCTAAAGCGCTAACTTGCAAGTACTAGAGAAAATAAGTGTTGCAAAAAAATATGTGGACATTGTTAAGGATATGTATGATAGTTCAATGACTAATCCAAGGATAATGGGGGGACAAAGTAATGAATTCTCAATTACAACTGGGCTACATCAAGGATCAGCTTAAGCCCATATTTGTTTACACTTATAATGGATGAATTAACTTAAGACATTCTGTAAAATCTAGCCCTATTCTAACCCTGACCCTAACCCGGATCCACTGTTGTTTTTAGGTCCGAAGACCTGAAGCGGTGGTAGAAGAGACTTATAGACCCTTTTGATTGATAATTATGAGTTGGAGACCGAGCCCTTGGACATTGACGATGATACCCCTTACTTGAGTACATTGTCGATGTTTAGTGAAAGTCTGCGCATCGAAGAAAAATGATTTCTTTGAAGTACCTAATGGATTCCCGTGCACAATCAGAAGGTATTCCCCGAAACTAGACTTCTTGATTGAATTGTAGAAGAAAACCTCAGTCAATTTGACCTTGTATAGCCTTCCAAATCCCTGTCCGAAGTTGCTAAACTAAACCTGATTTTCTGTTGAATTCCAGTTTGGTCGATCCTCTTTGGTTGATGCCATCGACCAAGGACCATCACCAAAGTTTCCCAGACGTACAAGTTAATGATTCTTGGAATATTCCCTATTCTATTTGTACTAGCCTCGTGTTTTGAGCCCTATTCCAATCATTATCAATCTTGAGAACGTGGGGAGAGCTTCCCAAAGCACCTCCTAGGCATTTGTGAAGAAGATCCCACCAAAAATCATTGTTCCTTGTCTCCATCAACAACTACAAGGTATGATTCATCACTCCCACTCTCTATTCTATTCTTTTCTATCATTTTCTATCCCTCTTTTACTGTTGAGACCTTGGAGATGGTGCTGCAACCTTGCAACCATCACTCCAAGTGTCCACTCTTGCTTAACCTATGATCCTCTCACTTGTCTATTAATGCTATGCTCTCATTTCAAGCCTAGCATATACATTCTTTGATTTTCTTCTTAACATCATGCCTTCTTGTACAAAACTGAGGTATATAGTGTGCTATGTACATGTTTATCACTAGCATATGATCCTAATCAAATTCCTATAAGTTTCCTTAGCTAATGCATGCATTTCCAATGCAAATGCAATCAATTTCAATCCATGCTATGATGCTTGTCTCTTGAACTTAGTAGCTCAATTTGGGGCTTTCTATTTAGACCGTTGGATTATGTAAATTCCTTGATTTGTAGTGTTCTCATACTGTTCTTAAGCATCCCTCCAAGTTTCGGATCGATACGAACCCCGGAAGACCAATTTCGGACCAAAATCCCCAAAACCCATTATGCAGTCCTGAAGACATTTTGGTCGATCCTCTTTGGTCGATGCCATCGACCAAGACCATCGACCAAACTTGTTGCTGACAACAACCTCAACCAGTTTTGACCCGTTCGACATCCGATATTCCCGATTTCTTCTCTATCCTCTTATTTATGTTTGTTTAGGGTCTTAACACTACTTTCGGATCATTCCTTGGTAATTCTTGATTCATCATCAACTCAACCTAAGGTAAGGATGGTTATCTCCATAAACACATATGTTATGAACTTATGCTTTGGTGATTATACTTAGTGAACATAATCTCTTAATTGCTTTTGATTATTATAGGACTACTATACATGTTTTAGAATAGTAGTATTGTGATTCATATACTCTTGTCATAATGATTTATTATTCTTGTTACTTGTATTCATGATAGATCAATTCGATGTTATAATTTAACTTTTATCATGATGATGTATCAAACGTATGAGATATGATGGACTTGGGTATGTGATTGCCTAGGTATAACTTGGGATTGGGGAGTGTCCTATTGACGCTTCTGTCCTTGGGCATCGGAGGGAATAGTATGGGATGTTCTCTGAAGGTGCCTATCGACATTTTCCTGGGTTATTGGATGACCTATATAGGATTGTCTAGTTGTGTGGCTAGGATTGTCTTTGTCGTGTCAGACCCGAATGGGAAGGGCATTGAGACCGAACGACCCGTGATAGTGTATGGTTTGATGGGCGCTCAAGATCGGTAAACAACCCGGGGGAGGACATAAACCATGCTACGGATACCTAAAAGGGGCCATTTATTGGTAGGGTTGCAAATAGCTAGACTTGGGCTCACGGGCGCTAAAAACCGGTAACCAACCCGTGAGAGGACGTGAGAGCTTCCCGTTTACTATTTGTGGACGACCAATAGGGTTGATGAGTCCGTAATCCGGGATTACGCTGACTCTAGTGTGAAGGATACAGGAAAGGATTGCCTGGGAAGAGGAATGAACGTATCTGGATCTGAGTTGATACGACTGAGTAGATGACTTGCATTGGGCTAGGCTTTACCTTGACATGCGCCAATACTTATACCAAATGGTGATGTGAGAGAGTGGTGACCGAATCCCTTACCATGGTTTGAGAGGACTTCACCCAACTACTACAGCAACCCAAGATACGGAATTGGTTGAGGGAGAGTGACTGACGACCCAAAGAAGTATGGTGCTATGATTTAAAGCATGTGTACCATGAAGACTAGCATTCATGGAGTTAGAATCATATTCGCATCATATGTTTCATATCACATTGCATTATGTTATGATTTGTACTTGTATGATTTTGAATTATGGGATAACTGCCTTGTTGAGTTCTTTTGAACTCATTCCTTTTGTGCAAATGTTGTTAGATTTTCCCACAGGTATTTAAGACTTTGATGGCACACCCTACAAGACGGACCTTGATCCCTCATACTACCCTCCGGGTGGTAGCTACGGTGAAGATCCGAGTTATGGTGCCGAAGAGGATTATTCTACGTTCCAGGGTTAGCCCCACTATGGTGAGGGAGCGGCCGTGCTAGGCTTTCTTCGTCCACACTTCTGAAGAGATAATCATTAGGATAGAAGAAATCGTTGCTTAGTGCCCCATTTCCCTAGATTATTGTTAAACATTTGGGATATGTAGTTAACTTTCTTTGAATTACTCTTTAAACACGGGATTGTAACTTAACTTGATTTTACAACTTTTCCGCTGCCTTGAGAGAGTGACTTTCACTCATTTTCTCATTCTAATGATTACACTTATACACTTGGTATTATTTATTTCCGCACTCTGATTAGTTGATCTTATCTTATTCATGATATCTATTATTTATTGCTTTTACCTTGATTATTATTGTTCATGATTGTGTTATTGCGTATGTGGGAGGCATGGTCCCTCGATGCTTGATCCTTTGACTGTGGATCACATTCCCGGGTATGCCAGATAGGGTACCGGCTGGGTGGATGTGACACATTCAAAATGAGGTTCTTTGCTGCATATTGTGTTGATAAAAGAGTCACGAACGGATTAATACAAAGTTAGAATCATCGAGAGCAGCTATGGAATAAAAAGACTTTGAACTAAGTAGAACAAAGACAGAATATATAGCTTGTAACTTTGATCATAATCAAACAGACGATGAGGTGGAGAAACTTGATGATAAGGAGATTCCTCAATTTGATTGTTTTAGGTACCTTGGTGCAATCATAAATAAAAAAGATAATATAGAGGATGATGTTGCCCCGAGAATTAAAATAGGACGAATGAAGTGGAGAAATGCATCTAGAATCTTGTGTGATCAACGTATCCCTTTAAAGCTCAAAGGAAAATTCTATAGGACCATTGATTGACCAGCTATATATATGGTGCAGAGGGTTGCTGTGAAATCCAGCCATAAAGCTAGCTTGGACACCTTGTCTGTTTTGGGATAAAGAAGTGACTTGTGGATATTAGACCTGTAAGTGGGACCCAGAGTTCAATGTGGATAGGTTTAGAAGACCCTAGAAAGTCAGTTCAGACCTTTCCCTAAGTTGGCTATAGGCCCAAGTGTCGGATTTAACCCTGGAGACCCAAAATTCAGAAGTTTGAGGAAGGAAGACCCTTTGGTCGATCCCATCGACCAAGGCATCGACCAAAGCAAGCTCCGAATGCTGAATTTATTATTTTTGGAAGTTTTGATCTTAGGATCCTCTATATAATGCAACCTCGTGTTAAACCCTATTGTTTGGCCTCTCAATTGCTAGTGAACGTGGGAAGAACCCTAGAGCCTCCTCCTCAAGCCAAGAAAGATCCCCAAGCATTCCTCTTAGTTTCTAATTTGATTCATCTTCATTAAGGTTAGTATTCTATCTCTATCTTCTCTAATTTCTCTCTTCTACTGTTCTAGCTTAATGTATTGATTGTAGAGAAGGTATTACACTACTATAACTATCCATTCTCTGATCTCCTTGTGTCTTAGAGTGAACCCCCAATCACTCTATGCATTCCTTGAAGCCATATGGTGAATCTCCTAAATTCTTCATTGATTTTGATTATGTTTTGGACAACATGATCATCCTACTGTAGTTTTTTTTTCTAGTCAATGTTAGACATGTATATTCTTAGTCTCTACTATTGATCTAATGTATTCCATCTCTTTGAATGAATTCCCATTCATTCTAGCCATTCTAGCTTTCTATGTTGATCATTGATTTAAGCATTCTAGCAAGTTTCTATTTTTGATTCCTCTCATTCAAAGTTAGTATTCTCTTAATGTAGTATTACTCTTGTTGTGATTATAAAGATAGTATTGCATCCTTGCAAACACCTCTTCTACGATCTTCAAGGTTGTGAATCCATTCATTCTAATGATGCTATGATCCCCTTATTTGGTTTTCTAAAAGAGATCATGGATATCTTCATGAATGCATGTTTGATCTTATTTCTCTAGCATGATTTGATCCATTTTTATGATAGTTCTTATCTCTAATTTGTTACTGATATTCCATTAGAGTGAAGCCTTGATTCTCTCTAATTCCTCCCTTGAATCCATGGTGTGTTTTGCTATGAAAACCATGTTGTTTCTAATTTAGAAAGTCATGTTTCCAAATTAGAAAGTTATGATTTTTTTTTACCATGGATGATGTCCAATTCATTCTAGATAGTCTTGGTATGTTTGTGTGAGGTTCCCCTTCGAATTTCGAATCAATCGAACTTCAAACAAAGAAGTTATGACCAAAGCAATGTAATTTGCCCGTACTGAATTTTGCTTGGTCGATACCATCAACCAAGGCTGCTGCTGATAGCAAAATTTCTCAATTTTGCTCCGTTTCGACTCCAATCTTTTGGGAATTGTTTCTTATGACCTATACATGTTTTGTCAAGCTTGTTTAGGTGATTTTGGATATGTTCTTTGATCTCTTATTTAAAGACTATAAGTTCGGATTTCGAGGTGAGTATTCCAACTCACTATATGCCTAATTGCATGCCTTTATGTATTCTGACATGAATATATGATCTAGCTGCTACTACCTTGTTTTCTTTACATCATGATACCTCTGCAACTACAGTAGCTTGTCCCTATATCTACAATCAATTACATCTACTACTCCTAAAAAAAAATCAATTACAAATATCCCTTTATTGTGAAGTAGTAGAGCTAAATGATGATATTAATAATAAGAGGTATTTGTAATTGAATACCGAACCTTTCTTCTTTTCTTCAAGAACATGGACTTGACCAAGAACTTTCTTGCCCTCAGACTCATAAACAAAATGGGGGCTGTTGAATGCTGACATCGACATATTGTGGAAACTAGGTTGACTCTCTTAGCCAATGCCTCTTGCCCTAAGAAGTTTTGGATGCATGCTTTTGAAATTGCTATTTTTTATGATAAATTGGTTACCTAGCCAAGTGTTGCGCAATACTTCTCCTCACTTTAAGTTACTTAGAGTCCAGCCTAAGTATGACTCTTTGAGGACTTTTGGTTGTGCATGCTACCCATGTTTAAGCCCTTATAAGAAGAACAAGTTGGAATTTTGATATACTTTGCATATCTTGTTGGGATATAGTTACCGCCATAAAGGTTATAAGTGTTACAATCCAACCAGTGGTAAAATTTTGGTTTCTCGCCATGTTGTCTTTGATGAGCGGCAATTTCCTTTCCTTACCAGTGAGGTAACCCCATCCCCTAGCCCCACCACTTCCCTCTCTTTTAGGGCCTCCTCCTAAATTGCACAACTCTGCTCCCAATCCAACACTTCCCTCCATTTTAGGACCTCCATCTAGATTGGCTTCTCCTGGAGAGTCCTATTCCCCTCCCCTCACTGGGTCCCACTCCACCTCTGACTCCACTACAACCCCCACAACTTCTGAAGTCTCTCCCTCTCCCTTGGCCGAACCCACTCCCCCACCTCCTACCCTAGCTGAACCATCTCTACCTTCCCTTACCTTGGCCGAGTCTCCCATTAACCTTGTCATTGATCTTCCCTGACTCTAGTGTACCCCTACCTTCCTCTGTCTCTCATCCTATGGTTAATACTCATGCCCTGATCATAAGATCTAAAGCGAACCCTAAGGCTCTGCTCTCCTCTTCCCAACTTCAACATCCCCACCTAGAGCCTACCTCTTTTACCATTGCCCACAAATACCCTCACTGGCAAAAAGCTATAGATGAGGAATTCATTGCCTTATTGAAGAACGAAACTTGGTCTTTAGTTTTGCCATCTCCCTCTCACAATGTTATTGGTTGCAAATGGATTTTCAGGTCAAACGCAAGGCAGATGGCTCCTTTAAGAAGTACAAAGCCGGCCTAGTGGCAAAAGGGTTCAATCAATAGGAGGGATTGGACTACCATGAAAACTTTAGTCCTATGGTAAAACCTACCACTATTCGGCTGGTCTTAGGCCTAGTAGTCTCTCGTTGTTGGCCTATCAAACAATTGGATATTCAGAATGCCTTTCTTCATGATTTTTTGAATGAAACAGTCTATATGAAGCAACCTCTTGGTTTTGTTGATACACATCACCTTGATTATGCATGCAAACTTTGGTGCTCTCTTTATGGTTTAAAGCAGGCCCCACGAGCTTGGTTGGATAGGCTTAGCTCTAATCTTCTTGAGTATGGTTTTCTTGGGTCCAAGACTGATACCTCATTGTTTATCTTTTGAAGTCATCATGGCATTATTTATGTTGATCTATGTTGATGATATTATCCTTACTGGTAGTTCTAAAAGTCTTTTGGCCAAGTTTCTCAGGGATCTTGGCGTTGTTTTTGCATTAAAGGATTGCATATCTGTTGCTCAATCTTCTATTGGTCTGCATTTGTCTCAAAGTTAGTACATTTAAGATTTTCTCAAGCAGGAAAATATGATTGATTGCAAACCACTCTCTACACCGGTTTCCACTACTGACAAGATAATCAAGTTTATAGAGGAATTAATGACCGATCCCACGATGTATTGCAGCATTGTCGGTGTCCTTCAATATGCAACCATAATCAGGCCCTATATTAAATTTGCGATAAATAAAGTCTATCAGTTTATGCACTCTCCTATGGTTGATTACCACTCTACTGTTAAATGGATTCTTTGCTACTTAAAAGGAACTTCCTCCCAAGGACTTCAGGAAACCCCGGATCTACCCCAACCCGGGAAGACCGAGAACCGGGCCGATTCGGCGACAATTGGACCATCAATGAGCCCGAAGGAGGAAATTAAACAAATGTTGGTAGATGACCCTTATAATGACAAAACTCTCCAGAGTTTAAGGAAGAGAGAAGATTAGTCAGATAGTGAAAAGGGTAATTTGGAATATCTGAGATCAGTGATGGAGAACCGATTGATGTAAATAAGATATCAAATCAAAGATCGTTGAAAGACCCCAACGAGCCAAAGATCATCAAAATCGGAGTCGTTTGGGGCCAACCGGACCGAAGTTTGGCCGTTTGGGGAACCAACCCCCACCCTATTTCGTTTAGGGGCAAATTGGAAATCGGATTTTAAACCCTATTTATGTTTTATCTCATCCGTAAACGCATTTTTGGAGGCTAGAAAGAGGCGGAGGCTTTGGAGAAAAGGAGAAACGAAGAGAGGAGCGATTTCATTCTTCCGAAGGTGCGGATCCGAATCTTTGCGGGAATTTTACGAAAGGTTAATTTTCTTTAATGCTTCTCTTACTCACAATGTGAGTATTTCTCTCCTTTCTTTTGAGGAATCTTGAAAGGGAATGTCGTTAGGTATCTTGGTTGCTTTCTTTTATTGTATTAATGTCCCTTCCTAATTTGTGGGAGTGATATCTTTTCTCTTCTATTGAGGGATCTATGAAAGGGAATAATGATAGGTGCCCAGATGCTTATATTTTCTTATATTAATGTTTCCCTTGAGTTTGGGAGTATTGGTTTATCTCCTTGCAAAAGATTTTAGAATTTTGATTCTCTAGGTCACCCACGGGTGATTTATGAAAGCCAAATTTGGGGCATTTTGATTTTGGTCAAATTTAATAAAATTGAAGGTACCCGTAAGATCCTTTTGTTGTCAATTAGCTTTCCCCAAAATTTCGTTTGCTTAGACCGAATTGGTGACGAATTAGTGACCATTCACTAGTGAGGTTGAGAACTACCCTTTTAACCTAGTTTTCAGATTTGGGTTTTTATGGGAAGATTTTAAGATATCATTTGAAACCCAAATTGGCTCTAATTTGTGATAATTATTTCTTTTGCATGAATAGGTTAATATATCTTTAGTCATTAATTTGTGAGAAGGAATTATTGATCATTGGAGGAAGAATAAAGTAAAAGGTGAGGAATATACTTAACTATATTACATGTGTAATGATGTCGGTTACTTTCATTATTGATATCTTGTATTGCTTTAGTATTATCTTGTGGTTATTTTATGTCTTTTGTTAAATATGAATTGCTATGATTATGTTATTATTACCGATGTTGCTCCTTGCTTTGAAATCTATTATTGTTGTTATGAAATGGAATGTGATTGTATGAGAGGAGAAATATTATTATTTCTTCTACCTTGTATTTTCTACTAGGGTTGTGGGTTCACCCATTGCCCTAGTGACATTATATGATTGTTTTTTGTGTGGTTGGGAATGGGGAATGCCCTTTTGGCATTCGCCATAGGATACCAAAGGAGGCGGAGGGACGATTCTATGGTGCCCTTGGCTCTTTCCCGATTACTAATTTACATATTTAGGGCATATCTAGAAGTGTTTGGTTAGGTGACCTCATGAGTACTACTACCCTCGGCGGGGTATTGAAGCGATTAACCCGTGATGTTAGTGGTGGGTCCCGTATGTCAGCGGCCCACTATCATCATAGAGAGGTAGGGTTGCATATAATAGATAAGGGCTCATGGACGCCAAGACCGGTGAAATGACCCGTGAGAGGACATGGAGATCATCCGTCCATTATATGTGGATGACCACCGGGTTAATGAATGGGGTCCAACAGATGCCTCCATTGAGGATTTCATTCATAGGTGGGAAGGTATTGAACCACAGAGCACTAGGCGTGAGGGGAAATATCCGGACCATATGTAGTACGAGACCATATGACTTTGCATTGGGCCAAGATTATCCTGACACGCGCGATCTTATACCAATGGTGATGTGAGAGAGTGGGACCTAATCCCCAACCATGGCTTGACAAGACTTTACACAACAACCGGGAGAACCCAACGACGTGCTGAGTGCCGTGAGGGAAGAGTGATGAGACGCCCAAAGAAGAGGGTATGACTTAATGCGTGTCTACCATAGAGACTTCATGATAGAGTTAGGAGCATAATCATTCACATATCATTGTCATTAATTACATTATTGATATTCACGATATGTGTGGTGTGAAATCTGAGAATGAAGGGAATGAGGAGTTGACCAGAGGGAACTACAAGCAAGATTAGCGAGGAGAGGACCCAAAGGAGGATGCGACCAAAGCCGAAGGAGGACCAAGAAGAAGGAAGACAGGAGCCAGAAGGAAGACTTGATTGATCCATAGAGAACAAGTTAGTTATTCGGAAAAAACTACCTTCCAAAACCGATGTTATACCTTTTATTTGAAGTAAGGAGACGAACATATCTATTTATAATATATTAACGATATCTTATTAATAGCATATCATGTTTGTATGGATTTGTAGAACTAGATTGGTGTATCACCCCACGGCATGGGATGACCGGATCCGGCTGGGTGGGGTGTGACACTTCATATACATCGTGACTCTCCACTTAGTTTATCTGCCTTTTTGGATGTTGACTAGGCAGGTTGCCCTGACGATCGCAAATCCACTGGTGGTTATACTATATTTTTGGGATGTAACCTTATCTCTTGGAGTTCCAAGAGATGAAACACTATGGTCCACTCTAGCATTGAGGCCCAATATCATGTTCTTGCCAATGCCTCTATCGAGCTTGCTTGTTACAATCTCTGTTGCACGAATTAGCAATATATCTGCCTTCCGCTCCAATACTCTGGTGTGATAATGTGGGAGCCACCTATCTCACTGTCGATCCTATCTTCAATGCACAAACCAAACATGTTGAGATATAGTTCCATTTTGTTTGTGATAAGGTTGCCAACGGAGACCTCCAAGTTTGATTTCTCTCCACCAAAGACCACCTTGCTGACATCTTCACTAAGCCTCTCTCCCATCAATGGTTCAATATTTTGATGTCTAACCTCAAGGTCTCATCTCTGCCCTTGAGTTTGAGGGGCATGTTAAAGATTATTCGAGTTTTTTGCAATTTGAGGGCAAAACAAGAAAACCACGGACAACCCTAAGCAATACAAGAAAACCACAGGCAACCCTAGCCTAACCTAGGGTTGCCCAGGCTGCCAATACTCCATGCGTGCAAGGCTTCAAGAACTCCACTCAAAGTCAACTACCTCCATGCAAGCAAGACTTCAAGAACTCCACTCAAATTCAACTACCTTCCTCCATACGTGCAAAGCTTCAAGAATTAGACTCAAACTCAACTACTTAAGAGACTCCCATTGATTACATCATGTCCATAAGTGGATCAGACTCAGATTTGTACACACAGGAAACATAGTTCATACCAAACATAAATAGATAACTTGTGTAATTCAAACTCTAGAGTAAGAGTCCAAGATTAATGTTGTGTAGAACTCTTATAAATATGTAATATGTACTACAATCAATCTCAAGGAAGCAAATCACATTCTCGTGGTCATAGGTCACATTCTACAATCAATCTTAAGGAAGCTAATCACTTTCTCGTGGTCATAGGTCACATTCTCTCTCTCTTGGAAATTATGGAGTTTTGCACAGATTCATATGAACAAAACCAGAGCAGAATACATTCAAGCAGCCAGTTTTTGATGATTGTCACTCTCATGATACAAATACAAGATCAAATGAGGTTAAGAAGATAGTAAAAGGAAATGCACAAGGACAAACCGTCCATGCAGTAAAAAGTCGAGTTTTATAAACATACTATCCATCCAACCTGTATAATATTACATGCATTTGGAGGTTCGCTTTTCATAGAAATCAGTGCTGAAATTCTTAGGGTTGAACTAAATTCTTTGTCAATGCTTTCATTTTTGACCTATAAAACCCTTTGGTATCCGAACATAAATTTCATGTAGAGATAAGACGTTTATGGAATTCAAATCCAACCAATGACACCGCATAAACAACCAGTAAAAGATGATGAACCTGAATATTTTGATTTTTTAGTGAAGGATGATCAAAAACGGGTTGCTTCTACATATCCATAAATAAATTAACTTTCCGTAAGAACATATAAATCAACTTAATCAAGGGATTTCGATTAATGTTGACTCCGGATAAAATCAAATCCAAAGATTCAAGAAAGTTAAAATTTGAGGCTTTATATTATTTCTGCTTTTGAGAGAAATGGAGAAAAGCTGAAAATAGTACCTCGATTGTTCTGGTAGTTGCTTGGTTTAGATTAAGAATTTGAAAATTAGATTTTTTATTTGTCTTTCAAATTCTAAATCTTCTTCTTCAGATATGCCTCTTCTTCCTTCTACCTTACCCGCATCCACGATTGTAAAAACTGCCTGATAAGTAAATGCTAATATAAGAATTCTAGCATCTCAAAAGCCCATAACGACTACACTTCCTTCTCTATTTTTTACTTTTCTTCATTTGCATTCATCTCATATTATCATTCTTATAGAAGAAAATGGAGAGAGAGTTGTATATATGACATTTGTACAGTCTAAAAATAAAACTCTTTCTTAGCTACAACAACAACGATGACTTTTCTCCAGGCAATTAATCCAAAATATAATCTAAGCACTGTCATACAACAAAATTTTCTCTCTATGCAGTTGGAGGGTCCAAACTTGTCATGCCTCATAACCACTCGTGAGGCTCCACTAAATAATTGTAAATAAATGTATAACCTATCTACATACTAATTTGTGGGCAATCCTTCTTTCATAGGCATCTTTCAAGGAAGAACAAATGATCCAAGTCTCCTTGATACTACATGAGAATGCATATTGTAGAAAGACAAGCCAAAGAGATTAATTTGGAAACGTATTTAAAAGGGTTCTGATACGGTTACAGCTGAACCGGGTGTCTTGCTAGATGGCTCGGAAGGGATAACTATGGAAGATGCGATGGAGCCACGTCGCTCGACTCGTAAAGTGAAACGACTTGCATTTCTTGAGGCTTACGCATAGAGTTTAATAGATGGTTCTAGATGTTAGCCACGTATTGTAATTTGCTTTTACATTCAACGGGTATGAATTGTAATAGCTGATCCCATATAAATGCTCTGTCAGAAGACAGTAGGGTATGAAATGAAAACAGTAGCCACTTCCTCTTAAATTCGATCTTTTCTTTCCCAACTCATCTTCTTCCTCTGTCTCTTCTAGTTTTCGTCTTGTTCTTCTGCAAATAACCGTAACATTGGTCCGACCTACCGGATCCCCACCATGGCCGAAGGAACGCGAGGACGACAAGCAGAAGAGCTTCTCCGTCAACTCAGTGCAGCGTCTACAGATCATGCTGCTAAAATTGGATCACTACAAGATGCAATGGTGGAGCAAAAAAATGCAATGTTGGAAAGTCGAAACATCTTAACAGAAATTATGAGCAAGTTAACAACAATGGATGGACGAGAAGTGCAAGCAACACCGATAGCTCATAGCAGAGGTCTCTTGGGTTCTTCACCGGGATCCTCAAGTTTAAGTTCAACCAATTCCATTCAAACCAGGGCAGCGAGGGTGGATTTTCCTCGATTTGATGGAATAAATCCCATTGGATGGATTTTTAGAGCAGAGCGGTTCTTCGAGATCCATGCTACGCCTGAAGATCAACGGTTGTCCTTGGCGTCAATTCATATGGAGGGACTCGCATTGCAGTGGTTTCAATGGATCACCAAATCAAAGCTCTTCAACACTTGGACTGCATTCACAAGAGCTATGGAAATTAGGTTTGGCCCAACAGCGTATGAAGATCCTCGTGAATCGTTGTCGAAACTGATGCAAACCACCACTGTAGAGAACTATCTGGCTCAGTTTGAAGCTTTGGCTAATCGAGTAGATGGCTTACCTAGTGACTATTTGACCAGTTGTTTTATCTTTGGGCTTAGATCTGAAATAAAAAGTGAAGTAAAATCATTCCGGCCGGTAGATCTGATGGAAGCCGTAATGTTAGCAAGGATTCAAGAGCAAAAGCTGCTTGACTTAAGAAGGGGGTTCATCAGAACGACACCACTACACACTAAGCCTCCGGCTCACTCCACTCATATTCCGATCCCTTACAACTCAAAAACGCCGCTATTACCAGCCCCTGCACCAAGTATCCCCATCAAGAAGATGACTCCAACAGAGATGCAGCAGCGTCGCGAGAGGGGACTTTGTTACAACTGTGATGAACGGTATGTTCCAGGCCACCGATGCAAGAGTAAACAATTATTCTTGTTAGAATATGAAGAGGATGATGATGGAGCAACGTTGGCAGGCAACAATTCTTCCACCACAGAACTGGAAGAAGTGGCGGAAGGAACTACTGAATTATCCTATCACTCCTTGACCGGAATTTCTTCACCTACAACAATTAGGTTCTCTGGAATAGTGGCCGGACGGTCTGCTCAAATTTTACTTGACGGGGGGAGCACGCATAACTTCCTTCAGAATCATCTGTTACAACGTCTGAATTTGGAGGTGGAAGCAGTGACTAACGTCCACGTGATGGTCGGAGATGGAAATAGGTTGGTATGCGAAGGGCTGGTACGTAATCTACCTGTGCATATACACAATTATTCAATGTTAATTGATGCTTATGTGTTGCCAATATGTGGAGCAGACTTGGTTTTGGGGGTTCAAT
Organism: Hakea prostrata; assembly: GCF_041222555.1. Lineage (NCBI taxonomy): Eukaryota > Viridiplantae > Streptophyta > Magnoliopsida > Proteales > Proteaceae > Hakea > Hakea prostrata. Next base: position 49,765,275 of record NC_142607.1, on the reverse strand, counting down.
GGCTGGCTTCCTTAGGCCCAATTATATTTGATTACACCCAACGAACTATGCAATTCCAAAATGGACCTACTACAGTGACCTTACAAGGAGATGGGCCAAATGGGCCAGAACCTATAAAGTACCATGGACTTCGTAGAGTCATGGATATGGGTACAGGTTGGGCATTATTTCGATTGGAGCTTAGTACCAAGGCCCAGGAAGAACCTAAACCAATAGCCCCTGAATTGACTCAACTTCTGGAAGAATTCACAAAGGTATTTGAAGACCCATTGGGCCTACCACCTAGCAGGACTCAAGATCATTCAATCCATCTTATGCCAGGAGCTAACCCTGTCAATGTGAAACCTTATAGGTATCCATATTTTCAAAAGACCGAAATTGAGAATCAAGTCAACCAGATGCTTGTTTCTGGCATTATTCGACCCAACACTAGCCCATTCTCATCTCCGGTATTGTTGGTTAAGAAGAGGGATGGAACATGGCGCTTTTGTGTGGACTATAGAGCGCTGAATGCTGTAACCGTAAAGGATCGGTTCCCCATTCCAACAATCGATGAACTATTTGATGAATTACATGGAGCTAAATTTTTTTCCAAGATGGACCTACGGTCTGGTTACCATCAGATTAGGGTACGGGTTGAAGATGTACCTAAGACGGCTTTTCGCACTCATGAAGGCCATTATGAATTTTTGGTGATGCCTTTCGGACTCACCAATGCCCCTTCCACCTTCCAATCTATGATGAATGCGGTCTTTAAGCCATACCTCCGAAGATTTGTGTTAGTTTTCTTTGATGATCTCCTCATTTACAGCCCAACTTGGCAGGCCCATCTACAACATTTAAAAATAGTCCTTGAGACATTACAAGCCCACCAGTTATTTGCAAAACTAACCAAATGTGCTTTTGGACAGAGTAGTGTCGAATATTTGGGTCATATTGTGTCTGCACAGGGTTTAGCAGTTGATCAATCTAAGGTGACAGCAGTGCTTGCTTGGCCACTTCCTACTACACTTAAGGAACTTCGTGGTTTCTTGGGCCTAACAGGGTATTATCGACGATTTATCCAGCATTATGCACGCATCGCGGCTCCTCTTACAACCCTTCTTAAAAAAGGGAATTTTCATTGGACTGCTGATGCCCAACAGGCTTTTCACCAACTTCAACACTCATTGACACAAGCACCTGTTCTAATTTTGCCAAATTTTGAAGACACATTCTTTGTTGAAACGGATGCCTCTGGCTGTGGAATTGGGGCCGTGCTACACCAAGGGGGCCATCCTATTGCATATTTCAGCAAAAAGTTGACTCCTACAATGCAACACAGCTCTACTTATGTTAGAGAAATGTATGCCATTACTCAAGCTGTGGGTCGATGGCGGCAATACTTATTGGGCCGTAAGTTTGTGATCCTTACAGACCAGAGGAGCTTAAGGGAGCTTACAAATCAGACTATTCAGACCCCTGAACAAGCAAAATGGCTAACCAAGTTGGTGGGCTATGTCTTTGACATTCACTATAAACCTGGCAAGGAAAATGGTGCTGCCGATTCTTTATCAAGAGCCCATGGTAATGACTCACAATATTTGGCCCACCCAGTCCATGCTACAGAAATGGGCCAACTTCATCTGCCCATTACCCATCACTTATCCCTAAGTCAGCTCAGTTGGCAGTTTTTACCTGAGTTGCGTGCAGAGACGTTAACTTCGCCGGAGTTACAACATGTTTTAACTGCTGTTCGTGCCAACGATGGTTCTGCTGTGGGATACAAGCTCAATGAGGGCATATTGTTATTTCACAACCGTCTGGTTATACCCAAGGCTCTGCAACAGAAATTTCTACATGAATTTCACAATACACTTCAAGGGGGTCATTCTGGATGGTTTCGTACCTATCAACGCATCTCTGCAAATTTATTTTGGACCGGGCTTCGTGCCGATGTCAAACACTTTGTAGCAGCGTGCTCCATTTGTCAACAAGTTAAACCACTCCAGTCCAAACCAGCTGGCCTTTTACAGCCATTACCTATTCCATCTCTAATTTGGGAAGATTTATCGATGGATTTTATTACTGGATTCCCTCTCAGCTCCGGCAAGAACGCTATCATGGTGGTTGTTGATCGCTTGAGTAAATACGCTCATTTTGCTGCTTTAGCACCTAATTTCACAGCGCCCCGCGTCGCAGCCATCTTCCTCCAAGATATTGTTCGGTTACATGGGCTTCCACGCACACTGGTTAGTGATCGTGACCCTCTCTTTCTCAGTTCTTTTTGGCGAGAATTGTTGCGATTGCAAGGTACGACCTTGTCCATGAGTACCTCCTACCATCCGCAAACTGATGGGCAAACGGAAGTTGTTAATAGGTGTTTGGAAACTTATTTGCGTAGTTTTGCCGATGACGTTCCAGGCAGTTGGGTGAAACACCTTCCATGGGCTGAGTATTGGTACAATACGGCCTTTCACACATCTTCTGGCACCACACCCTTCCACAGTGTGTATGGTCGACCCCCGCCATCTCTCATCCGTTACATTCCTGGAGCAACCTCAAATGATGCTGTAGAGCAGAATCTAGTGGAACGCGACTCGGCCCTAGTCATGTTGCGTCAGCACCTCTTGCGAGCACAAAGTAGAATGAAATCGCAGGCGGATCAGCACCGCTCTGAGAAGGAATACAACGTGGGAGAGTGGGTACTTGTAAAAATCCGACCCTATCGCCAGACGACTTTAGCTCCACGCCTGCATCACAAGCTCTCCAAACGTTATTTTGGCCCTTACCGCATCTCTGCAAGAATTGGCAAAGTCGCTTACCAACTGGATCTACCGCCTGAGACACTGATCCACAATGTTTCTCATATCTCTTTGCTCAAGTCCTTTGTGGGAACTCCACCCACCACACCAGCACTTGCAGCACCGATTCCACCTGCCAATCCTGCCCCATTAGCCATTCTGCGGCAACGCGTTCTTCATCGTCACGGTGCCTCTTCTCCTCAGGTCCTTGTTCAGTGGGAAGGCTTGCTACCTGACGATGCTACCTGGGAGGATTATCACAGTTTTCGGCGTCGCTACCCTCACCTGAACCTTGAGGACAAGGTTCTCTTCCCTGGGCGGAGCACTGATACGGTTACAGCTGAACCGGGTGTCTTGCTAGATGGCTCGGAAGGGATAACTATGGAAGATGCGATGGAGCCACGTCGCTCGACTCGTAAAGTGAAACGACCTGCATTTCTTGAGGCTTACGCATAGAGTTTAATAGATGGTTCTAGATGTTAGCCACGTATTGTAATTTGCTTTTACATTCAATGGGTATGAATTGTAATAGCTGATCCCATATAAATGCTCTGTCAGAAGACAGTAGGGTATGAAATGAAAACAGTAGCCACTTCCTCTTAAATTCGATCTTTTCTTTCCCAACTCATCTTCTTCCTCTGTCTCTTCTAGTTTTCGTCTTGTTCTTCTGCAAATAACCGTAACAGGTTCTATGCATGAAATAGGTGCAGTTCAATCATCGTTGTTAAAAATTGGAATATTTTCCTTACAACACGTTGAAACATCAAACGAGGAGTTTCTTTATTTTATTTAAATTTTTTTTGGGGCCCCGGAGGTGTCAAATATGAACTTGTATTGAGCTCTCTAGAATAACAAACCTAGAGGAAGGAATAGAAGAGTCAACAAGAAAGGGGCTGAGGATTGCCACCAACCCGATTAGTAGAAAACCTCAAAGCTCATTTAACAAGAAAGTTTGGCAGACCCCTATAGGGTGTAAAATTGTATTAATGACGGCCCCTATTGTTAGGATATCATATAGTTAAGTGATGATGTAAGCAAATTAAACTTTTCAAAATGACAAGAATAACCTTAAACCAAACCATATTTCTTCACCTATCTTCTTCATTTTCCCCCAAATCTCCTTAGGGCTACTAACCATGTTCTTTGTCTTGTTCAGGTGCAATTCATCATGTAGGTGTGCAAGGAAAGGTTAAAAATCAAGGTTGGATCAAGGTAAATCAAAGTTAGGGTGGGTCAATGTCAATTAGGGAAGGTTAGACTTAGAAAAACCCTTGGTAGGGTAGAGTTTGAGTTGGGCCTTCTTAAGCCCTGGTAACATTGGGTGGGGCTTGGTTTAGGGTTTAGGTCCCAGGATGAGAGTGGATTAATACCAGCCTAACTCAACCTGGTCCATTTTACGTCCTTACTCCCTAGGAGATAAAAGGAATTAGAAAGATGATCTTGGGAAGCATTTAGAATTTGAACTTCAACATGACTACAATCTAACATAGTTTCTACACACGCACCATTTATTTGCACAAGTGGGGTGAGAAAAAAAAAAGTGGAAAAATTAAACATATGGGACTCGTATATAGTGGGGGTGGGAGGATGAAAAGGGGGGGGGGGGGGAAATGATTTTGTGGAAAATTTCAAATATGGGTCCATCTCTTATTGCTTCACTCGCTTTTCCACAAAGTCTCACATTTTTAGTGAGACTTTCAAAAAGGGATGGGATGGAAAAACTACTGCTAAGTTAGCAAGACAAGCTTACTTTGCCACTTTCCCACCTCATTGTATCAAACAAGTCACACTTGGTGATTCATGGAAATATTTACTTTTTCAAACTTTTTTTCACTCATTTTTTTCCCACTCCACTTCAGATTCAGCAAAAGAATGATATTATAGTGATTTAAAATGGCCCCTGAAAAATCATCTCAACTCGAGACGGGAAAAAAATAATATGACAAATTTAATTAACACCTTCTGAAAATGATTGGCAATTCAAACAAGCTTAGAAAAATTTTAGGATGTGATACGGATAAAATATGATCGAACTTGATTCATTATTGGTTCGACCCTTGACTCCGGTCGGGATGAAAGGAATCGACTCACTTCCGAGCGAGCTGGGTCCACGAGACAACTTGCTAAGGAAGAAAACTTACTCAGTCACAAGCACGCCCTAATCCGATACTTTCGGAGTAGGTTAATCAACTTGGTGACGGCTAACAGAATTCGGCGGCTGTCACTCATCACTATTATATGGATAACCATCAGATAACAGTCGGGTTATCCTAGGAGTCATCTACTAGTCCAAACTAGTAGAAGTCTATCACTCAACGGATCTATCAGTTAAGATCCAACGACTATCCGAAGAAGGGTCAAATACATCCAACGAAGAAGATTTGAAGGTACACTCTATATAAGACATCACCTACCTACAAGGTAGAGGACGGACGAAAATACTCAGATGCTTACTATCTGAATTGTATTCTTGTTATTCATTCCTTAGCTCTGTGCCCAAGCAGAGCCGTTTGTGATTAAGTTCATCAACTGACTTAGCCTTCAGAGGTGGACTCCCAATCCCAGCGGTCGGGCCACATCTGATGCTTTATTTTGCAAGTCATTCTCAGGAGATCTAAGGGCAGAGCAGATTTTGGACGCATTAGAATGCAACTTAGCATTTTTCACTACAAGCTAGGAACCAGGAAGAATGCCTTAGGTTCTTCTTTTTTGGGTAGAAGAATGCATTAGAATGTAGTTGTTATGAATGTAACTTGATAGTCTCCCAACTCTATAAGGAGACTAGTAGAGAGGGAGAGTTAGAATTTAACTTATTGTAAAACTCTTACTCCTTTCTATTTAAAATAATGAAACATCACCCCATAAGTAAGTTGATTGGGGTTTTACTGCCATGGATGTAGGCTTCACAATGAATGCTGAACCACGTTAATTCTTGAGTTCTTGTGTGAATGTTTATGATAAATTTAACATGGTATCAGAGCAAGGTTCGATAGATTGTTGTCGAGTTGTATGGAGATCTAGAATCATGAGAAAATATGTAGCAGGAGAACAATGAAGTTTTTGATTGATTGGTCAAATGTACGATTTTAAATACTAAAATCGTGCGTTTCTTTTATTTAGTTTCCTTTCTTTTCTTTGTGCTTTGTTAGATTGGATCAAAAAAAAAAAAAAAATTGAAAGGATCTGGTTTAGATCGTTGATCCAGTTTTTGATCGTTAAAAAAAAAAAAAAAAAAAAAAACGATCCTGTTGAATTCGTTGAAAAAAAAAAAAAAAAAAAAGGAGGCCGGAAGAAGAGACGCCATCAGTTTTTTGATCTTTTTTTTGGATTTTATTTTTTTAAAGAAGGTTGTGTGAGTGGAAGGAACGTGTGAAGAAGTGAAGAAAAAAAAATCGGTGGGGAGGAAAAAATCGGTGGAGGAAAAAAAAATCGGTAAAAAAAAAAAAAAGAAAAAGAAAGAAAGATATTTTGTTTTATTCTGGTACCGTACAAGTTATTTCCACAGGATTTTGTGTGAAGGTGTTTTGTACGGGGTTAAGTGGTTTTAAGGTTTTTGGGCGTTCCAGACTCAGTGGAAGTATCGGATCGAGGAGATTTTGCTCTATTGGTATATGATATTATGGGTTCGTACGGAGATCTTTCCATGGCAAGTTTTTTAGCAATACAACACTCTCTTGGAAAAATTATATCTTTACTGCAGAACTTCAGTCAGTCTCATGGTACTACTCTTGCTCTCTCTACTTTTCAGAATTCATTTATAGTAGATTCGGGTGCAACCGACAACATGTGTCGATCTACCACTCTTTTGTTTGATTTGAGCACTGATAAGTTACAATCTTATCCTCCTATTACTGTTGCCAATGTTACTAATGTCCCAATCCAAGGTCAAGGGACATTGAATTTATTTTCAACCAAGACTGATTCATTATTTGTGCCATCGTTATCTGTGAATTTGTTATCGGTTAGTAAAATTACTCAGAGTTTAAATTGTAATGTGATTTTTTCAAAGGACAAAGTAGTGTTCCAAGACAATTTAACAGGGACAATGATTGGTGAAGGTAGACTGCAAAATGGACTCTATATGTTAGATCCTACAACTACTGCATTGACTTCTATGAGTAATCATGAGAAATCTCAACTTTGGCATTGGCGTATGGGTCACCCTTCTGATAGGATTTTACGATCTTTAAATCCTGATTTATTTTTTAATTCTACTGGTTGTGATGCCTGCCATTTTTCCAAGCAACACAGATTGCCGTTTCCACATAGTACTCATGTTTCAAATGCACTATTTGATCTAGTGCATTCTGATGTTTGGCATTCTCCTATAGACTCTTTAGAGATGGATTCAGATATTTTGTTTCATTTGTTGATGATAAATCTCGGGCTACATGGTTGTATTTATTGTCTTCCAAGAATGAAGTACTACAGATGTTTCAAGAATTTTGTCAGATGGTTTTGACTCGATGATCGGACTCGCATTAAAGTTTTGCGAACAGATAATGGGACGAGAATACACCAATAGGCCCTTTCAATCATATCTCAAAAGTTTAGGAATCTTACATCAAACTTCATGCGTGAGCACTCCTCAACAAAATGGCATTGCTGAGCGCAAAAACAGGCATTTACTTGAGGTGACTCGATCTTTGTTATTTCATGGGAATCTTCCCAAGACTTATTGGTCAGATGTTGTCAGCACGAGTTGTTATTTAATCAACCGTCTACCCAGTACAGTTTTGAACTTTAAGATACCTTTAGAGATTCTATATGATCGTCCTATCGTGATGTCTCATCTTCGAGTTTTTGGTTGCATTGTTTATGTTCATGCTCAGGGTGGTGGTAAACTTGATCATCGTGCTCGCAAATGTGTGTTTTTGGGATACTCATCTACTAAAAAGGGTTACAAGTGCTTTGACCCATCTACTGGTAAACTTTTTATTTCACGGGATGTGTCTTTTGATGAAACTCAAATGTTCTTCTCTAGCAGGAATCAAACTCAAGGGGAGCTAGATTACAGTGAATTTGTTCCTGTCCCATTACCAATTATTCCAGACAACATGTCTGTAAGGGGTGATGCTAATGAAGACAATGTTATGGGCGACACTACTGAAGATAGCACTATTATAGGTGATGTCACTAAAGATACTGACGAGAATCAACATGGTAAAGCAACTACAAATGTACCTATTGTAGAAAATGATACAATTGAAACTATTGCGCAACTACCAATTCGCAGATCTACTCGAGTCTCTCAGCCTTCAGTAAGATTGCGCGAGTTTACCACTTATCATACAGTTAAGTTTCCAATCCAATCTCATTATTTATGATAATATCTCCCCTCAATATTTTGCATATCTTTCGGCCATTGAAGAATATAAGGAGCCGACCAATTTTATTGAAGCTAAAAATTCATCTAAATGGGTGAAAGCTATGAATGAGAAACTAGAAGCTCTTCATAAAAATAAAACATGGGATATAGTGTAACTCCCAAGTGGCAAACATCTAGTTGGATGTCGTGGGGTCTATAAGACTAAGTTCAAGAGTGATGGGACTCTAGAGAGATATAAGGCAAGGCTTGTTGCCAAAGGATATACTCAAACATATGGAGTTGATTATAGAGAGACATTTGCTTCTGTAGTTAAAATGAATACTGTAAGAGTGTTGATGTCAGTTGCCGTTAATTGTGGATGGCCACTTTTGCAAATGGATGTGAAAAATGCCTTTTTACAGGGAGACTTACAAGAAGAAGTTTATATGGAAATTCCTCTAGGCCACCCATTAGAAAAACAAGATGGACTTGCTTGTAAATTGAAGAAAGCAATATATGGCCTAAAGCAATCACCACGAGCATGGTATGAAAAGTTAAGTACAACTCTTATTAGATTTGGATTTACTAGAAGTGGATCAGATTCCTCCATGTTTGTGAAGAAAACCTCTACTGGCACAACAGTAATTTTGGTATACGTGGATGACATTGTAATCACTGGAGATGATCATGAAGGAATCAATACCCTCAAAGAATATTTGAAGAAGACCTTTGACATCAAGGACTTGGGACAACTACGGTACTTTCTTGGAATTGAAGTTGCTAGGTCTAGTAAAGGATTATTCATCTCTCAACGGAAATATGTTCTTGACTTGTTGAAGGAAACTGGCAAATTGGGTGTGAAACCAGCCAACACACCTATGGATTACACTTGTAAGGTTACTAATGATGATTCTCAATTGCAGGATAATAATTGTTTTCAAAGGTTGGTTGGAAAATTGATTTACTTGACTATTACTAGACCTGACATTGCATATGCAGTGAGCTATGTCAGTCAGTTTATGCATAATCCTACCAAAGGGCACATGGAATTGGTTAATCATATATTACGTTATCTGAAGTCTTCTCCAGGAAGGGGCATTTGCATGAAGAATAATGGACACACAAACATTGAAGGATATGCCGATGCAGATTGGGCTGGCAATCCTACGATCGAAGATCAACTACGGCTTTTGTGTATTCGTAGGAGAAAATTTAGTTTCTTGGAGAAGTAAAAAACAAAATGTTGTCGCTCGTTCTAGTGCAGAAGCAGAGTACAGAGCAATGGCGTCTGCCACTAGTGAATTAGTCTGGATTGGTGCCCTACTTCAAGAATTGGGGTTGAGAGGTTCTAAAAAACCCATGAAGTTGTTCTGCGACAATCAAGCGGCTACACACATTGCCTCTAATCCGGTGTTTCATGAAAGAACTAAACACATTGAAGTTGATTGTCATTTTGTTCGTGAGAAGGTTCAGGATGGAACTATAGAAACCCCTTATGCAAGAAGTGAAAATCAGCTTGCAGATGTATTCACCAAAGCCTTGTCAAAGGGATTGTTTCAAATTGCATTGAGCAAGTTGACCTCAAATGATGTTTTCGATCCAACTTGAGGGGGAGTGTTATGAATGTAACTTGCTAGTCTCCCAACTCTATAAGGAGACTAGCAGAGAGGGGGAGTTAGAATTTAACTTATTGTAAAACTCTTACTCCTTTCTATTTAAAGATAATGAAACATCACTCCAGAAGTAAGTTGATTGGGGTTTTACTGCCGTGGATGTAGGCTTCACAATGAATGCTGAACCACGTTAATTATTGAGTTCTTGTGTGAATGTTTATGATAAATTCAACAGTAGTCTACCATTTATTCATCAGCACTTCATTTGGTTAATATATTTCTGTATTGATAGAAGAAGAGGAGAGAGAAAATGTGACCATGGAGGCTGAAACCTTTAGAATAGGTCTTCTATTCATGGTCTGAAGTATTCCATGATATGATATAATACAATAAATACAGACGCATATTAGATGTAGCTGATCTGATCCATTCATGTGGTTACATCTTTCCTTTTTCTTTAAAGAGTTTGCATTAGATGAAGCTAAAATGTATAGACTAGTACAATACATCTCTTAAAATCACCTGGTGGATATGATAATACTTAAACCTTTGCTTCAACGATCATTAATATTCCCTCGATTAGGATTGGAATGGGGAACGCCAATGAGCTTCCGAGGAGCGGCTGGTTATATCTTCCTTATTTTGTAATTGAAACAAACTGAAGCTGCTTCAATTGAATCAAGCTTGGAGATAACAATGTTGGGTGACTCCAGGCCTGCAACAGAGCGATCTTCTAATGATGTAGGAACACATGCTCCTGTTACATATAAACAAAAAAATCCCAACATCATCAGAATCACATATGACCGACTTCGTCCGACTTTAATTGCTTCCATGAACCTCGATCTCTTCTTCACTCTTTGTGTTGTTTTTGGGTTCTCAAGTTCTACTGGATTCATTCTTTCTTAGTTTGGGTAGTCTTATAGAGAGAGAAAAGACGTCGAAAGATCAAATATTCAACAATTCAAATTATATTATTGAAAAAAGAGTAGAAGACAAAGAACATGACTTTTCTTTCATAGAAAGACGAGGAATATGACTAACAAGAAGAATAAAAAAGTTGAACAATTCAAATAAGACGGTTTGAAAAATAATTCCAAGGAAATGGGGCATTTTTTCTTCAGTTCTTCCACAGCTTCATAAATACTCCAACGATAAATGTTAATAAACACAGCTTTCATTAGAAAAAAAAATCCTATAAATAAAATCGAAGTTCACCATTAGGTAGAAAAATGGAGTCCATAGCATAAGCAAGTCCAAAATTTCAAATCTTTGAAACCGAATAGTTATTAATGATCCTAATTATTGAGAAACTCCCACCTTTCCTTTTAGAATTTTTTTCCAAGTCAAAGTTATTATGATATTGTTTTCTTAATAAGAAGGAAGGACAAGTGTTTTTTTTTTTTCCCCCTCTGTATAAAGATGATCGACGGGTCAATGCATATAAAATTATTTTCTCATTAATAAAAATGTTGGGATAAGATATCCTAAAACTGAGTCAATTTGACTACGACCCTCCTCCTAAAATGTCTTCAAAGTTTACAAAATAGTACATTCGGTTAGTAAATGAAGTAATGATTAGATAATTTCATAATCCCTAATTGTCATTAGTATCTTATGACTTTATAGTATTGTCCTTAGGAAAATACAATTCTATATTTCACATTCTTTCTTTCTTTGCAAAATTTATTCTTTTTCTTTGGTTCGTCATTTTATATTATATGGATAATTAATGTTATCCCCTTGTACTATATAGTATTATTACTACTTTATATCGTTATATTTTTAAAAATAACTAATACAAACTTAAACTTCACTTGTAATTACTGATGCCCCCTACCATTATGTTCTATTAATTAAATGATGACATGATATTTTTTATTTATTTCAAAAATTGAAAATATCCCTAAGATGTAATATTATTTATTTTACTTTTTTTTTTCTGGTAAAATTATATTATTTAGTTAAAGCCAGCAACAACAACAACAATAAGTATTGTCCCAACAACAACACTCAATTTTGTTCGAGGCTATGCTAGATACAAGGCCAAAGCTATACATATCATTTTTCACCACTTCTCTTAAGGTTATCTTATGTCTACCCCTAGCTCTTCTAATTCCTTCAATCTGGATTATATCACTTCTCCGTATAGTGGTGTTTATAGGTCTTCGTTGAACGTGGTTGTGCCACCTCAAATGACTTTCTGGATATCATTTATGGGAACAACTCCCAAACCAACTCTAATGATCATTTCTTATCTTATCCATCCTAGTTTTGCCACTCATCCATCTTAGCATCCTCATTTCTGCTACACTGATTTTATCTAAATGGTTATTTTTAACAGTCCAACACTCTGGACCGTACACCATAGCTAGTTGAACAACGGTCCTATAAAATTTTCCTTTAAGCTTTAATGGAATACGCCGATCACACAAGACCCCGGACGCACCTCTCCACTTGATCCACCCTATTTTAATTATTTGGGAAACCACATTCTCTAAATCACCTCTTTTACTTATGATTGAACCTAGGTACCTAAAACAATCACTTTGAGAAATTTCCTTATCGTCAAGTATCACCACCTCATCATCTTCCCGATCATAACTAAAGTTACAAGCTAGATATTCTGTCTTCGATCTACTTAGTTTAAAGCCTTTTGAATCCAAAGCTACTCTCCATGATTCTAATTCGATATTAATCCTCACTAGAGTCTCATCAATCAACACAATATCATTAACAAAAAACATACACCAGAGGACCTCATCTTGAATGTCTTTGGTTACAATTTATATTAAATTAGAATGCCATCCTTACTAAATAGGGAAAAATTAACCCTAAACTTTAAGTGCTAAAGTGTCTTTTCATTTATCTTTACCCCCCCCCCTCAACAAAAAAAAAAAAAAATAAAGAAAAGGAAATCCTCTTTTTCTCTTACTCGGATGAATGCCTATCTAAGTGCTAGAATGAACGCCATCCTTTTAGGCTTTTTTGTTTATCTTCCCTTACCGTCATGCTCGTTTCTTCCTTTTGTTTGACAAAAAGAAGGGCCCATGTTTCCGTCTTAGGTATACAAGGAATCTATCCCTTCTTTACATAGTTCATTATCGTATCGCTCCTCCTAAATTGGCGACCTCATAGAGGTGCTTTTCCTGATAAGCTAACGTTCCCCTTCCATATACTAAAGTGAATAGCCAGAGGCTGAAATAAAATTTTCCAACCACAAAATCTCTATTTTTAAATGGAAATTTCTTCCCGGACTTGGTTTTAATTCGCTCTCCATTGTTTAACCCTTTTTTTTTTTTTTGGGGGGGGGGGGGGGGGGTTAAACTGAGCTTTTATTCAAAGGAATAACACGAGGCAAGAGAAGAAGATCTCTCCTAGAGCCACAGAGAGGAAACCGCCCAAGAGGTCTTACCCTGGATTGACCTGGCCTTTTGGACTAGAGAATCCACCAACACATTGGCTTCTCTAGGAATAAAATGAAAACAACACCTCAAAGTGAGGGGAAATAAAAGACAAAATATCCTCCACCACTACACTAACCAATGGGGGAAAAGGCAGAGAATTGACACCATCAAATCGACTCCACCTTGCAATCAGATTCCAGTATTATATTTGACATGCCTAGCTGAATGCCTTCCATAAGACCATCACGAATTGCAATGCCTCCCCCACCTGAATATCCTCAAAGGGGCAAGCCTGTGACACTACACAAATCACATTACCAGAACAATCACGAATCACAAAACCGATCCACAATTCACCTGCTAGGCCTTTAGAAGCATCAATATCAATCTTGACCCATGGGCTCTTAGGACTTTCCCAGGAGACATCTCTTTGGACCACCCCATCCACCTCCCTATTTCCTCCTTGTGTCACCTTGTTGACCTTTCCTGCACTGTGCAATTTAGATGACTTCAGTAGGACTCCATGCATGACTCCTCCCCTATAACAACCCCCGTATTTCTAACCCGGGATCTGTATTGCAGGTCCGAGAACCCGAAGGTCTAGCCAGGCTAATTTGTGGAGTGTCCGGATAAAAGTCCATAATCCATACCCTGAACCCATGGATTTAGATTCTCTTGATGATAAACCTGCCTTGCTTGGAAGTTGGATCTCTAGAAGGCAAGTGGTGTCTGGAGATGTCTGGATTGAAGGTAAGACCTCCCCCATGTGTTAATTAGGGTTAGATTGTGTTTGGGTTTCAAACCCTTGAGCAAATCACCATTGTATAGCAATATACTAGGGGGAGGTTGGTTGAGGCGGTTGATTGAACCAAGTGACTGCCCCAAGTGACCGTCTGGTTCTGCTTGTGGGAAAATACCCTAATTTGACCCAAGACATTTATAAATAGAAACCCTTGCCCACTTGACTAATATTATATTCGGGATTGCTATTTTTGGTGGTTAGGTGGCAGTAGAGACGTGCTAGAAGGTGAGAGAAGTGCTGCTGGTGATCTGGAAGCTTTTCCCTCTTTTTTTTGCTGATCTGGTTGAGGTAAGTGAATCTCCATTCACTTAGTCTCCTTGTTCAACTATTAAATAGAGTAGATTTGTTTTCCTCTTTGGTTGTTCATGATCCTCTTATTACGGTACCTCCCTTTTTAATGTTCTTGATGAGATCCTGTCCGAAAATGAAACCCTGCTTTCGTGAAAAGGATGGATCTAATCAAGGGGAGGATTTTAGGTGACTGAGCTGCGTTAATTGTTAGGCTTCGTGTTACCCTTAGTTATGAGTGTGTTAGATTCGAAATTCAGATTGAGATCATCCCAAAATCGGATTGAAAATGGAGGATCAAAAGCCTGAGTTTCGGATTGAAAACACATTGTTTTTGGGGTGGTTGCTCAAGGCGGTCGCTTGAGCCAAGCGATCGGCTGATTTCCAGAGAGCATGTGGCTTTTGGCTTTGATCCAATTTGATTCATTTGACTTATATATTATTGTAACCCTGTTTATAGGTGTTCTCTGTTTCTAGTAAAAGTCTTATAATTATTTCGGGTTTGCATTCTAGAGGATTTCTACTTATTTACAGGTAAGGATATACAATCTTATCTTTATGTAATGACTTGAACATGCTAGTCCAATGTCTTTCAATACCGTTATTTGATTGTATATACTGTTGTAACCGTGTATAGCATGTTGATCATATCATATACTTGTTGTTTGTATTGTCTTTGCATAACTTTATTAATTATGAATGTGATATGATGATGGTTGATGTATTGTGGTTCTGATGGAAAAGGTATTCCATTTGGATATCTTGGCTTGAGATATTAGAGGGTTGTGGTATGGAACATATGCTTGCTGAGATCTCCAGCACTATCATAACTATTGGATGACATACCTAGGTAGAGTCTAGAGTTGCATGGCTAGGTACCCCATGTACTACTACCCTTTCAGTAGGGGAATTGAAGCCGAATGACCCGTGAGGATGGTGATGTGACTCTGTTTCATCCTACAGTGGTAACCAGTCCGTGCATAGACTCAGTGGTCCACTATTGGTCATGCAATGGTAGGGTTGCATATGTTAGGGTTGGGCTCATGGACAACCACGGAGCATACCGGGTGTCGTGAGGAATCATGAGAGCTTTCCTCCCCAATAATATGTAGATGAACATAGGGTTATGGAATGGAGTCCAATAGTGGTAGCTAGTCCGTGAGCTTTC
Organism: Hakea prostrata; assembly: GCF_041222555.1. Classification (NCBI taxonomy): domain Eukaryota; kingdom Viridiplantae; phylum Streptophyta; class Magnoliopsida; order Proteales; family Proteaceae; genus Hakea; species Hakea prostrata. Next base: position 49,749,906 of record NC_142607.1, on the reverse strand, counting down.
TCATTCCTTGGTTGCGAAGGATACTAAAATGATTTGGTTGGTGCCATAGGGGATGTATCTGGACTTCATGTAGCGTGTTACTATTATGACTTGCATTGGATTAGAAACCCTGACATGCGCCACTACTCATTGCCAATGGTCATGGTGAGAGAGTCTTGACTTAACCCCAGCCATGGTTTGAGAGCTAGGTATGGACTTACCCCTTTACCCAGGATCCCTACAAAGGTATCCAGTCCTTGCGGGATCAAAGTGACTAGACCTACTATCACATCTACCCAGCCAGTACCCTACCTGGCATACCCGAGTGTGTGATCCACAGCCTCGAAGATCAAGTATCGAGGTAATCAACCTCCCACATAGACAATAACATAATCATGAACATAAATAACCAATGTACAAAGTATAATCAAAAGATCCAAATAAGGGAAGAATAAATCATATATCATCAAAGTATAAAAGACAATCAAAATGTCTAAATCATAAAGTAAAGTGAGGCGGAATCTCACTCTACAAACAACGGAAAGTAGATCGCAAGTCAAAAGAAGATTACAACTGGTTCTAAAGACAAGAAAGAAAGATTTAATCAAACTAAGCTAGAGTCTCTTCTACTTTATAACGAACGTTTTCATAAACATAGACTTCATCAATCACGCTCAGACGTTCCCATGCTACAGTAGGGCTAATCTTGGTACAAAGTAGGACCACTCGAGGAATCCGCAATGTAATCCTCATAGTTGCCAACACCTTGCGTGAAGTACGCTTCTTTAGTTTGCGCTTCCTCATATTGACCTTCATAGTCATTAATACCTGTAGAGTAATCTAACAAAAGATATTGTACAAAAAGGAGTGAGTTTCAAAGAAACCTAGTAAGGCAGTTAATCCATAATAACATAAATAGCAGGATTTCAAAGCAGAGTATAATGCTATATGATATGAAACACATGATGCAATATGATTCTATCTCTATGTATACTGGTCTCTATTGGCAGACATGCTTTAAGTCATAGGACCGTTCTTCTTTAGAAAGGTCTCAATCACTCATCATTAGATGGTAATGGGTCCGCCCCTTAGGCATCCATGGCGCTTAGGCACCGCTCTCTCACATCTCCATTGGTCTAGGGCGATGTGTCAAGTCCAAAGCGTCTCCTCTGACCGGTCCACATCACCATTGGTCCTAAGTACTAGACAACCCGACCCTACATATGAACTCATCCACAACGGCCCCCACAAGGTTGTCCTCTCAGGGAAGGTGTCCAACAGGGCATCTCTACAGAAGCATCCCCCCGCCCCTGCCCGTGGGGGCCAGGGGCTGGAAGCATCCCATAATATTCTCGTAGTTGTCCAAGGAAAGAAGTGTCAAAAGGACACCTCCCCTTTCCAAACCATACTTAATCATTCACAAACATAAATCCATCATATCACATATATGGTAACTTCTTATATGGAAAGAAATCAATAACAACATCCAACTTGTATATAATTGGTAAGTAAATCATACATGAATCAATTTAGCATAAACAAGTAATGCTACTGTAATCAAGGTAGATGCATCAGTGGTATATCAATGTAAGAATCTAATTAATCTTACACTAAGGAAATAAACCAAAGAGATTCAAATATAGAAACTAGATTCATGCAATCTATGTAATTAAGGATATAACCATCCTTACCTTATATAACTTGCAAAGGATCTTGGGGGAATCAAGTGAGACCTTGTCTAAACTTGGAAAGAAAGTCCTAAACAAGTATATATAACATATTAGGAAAGATACCTAAAAGGAAGGAGATCAAATCATTCAAAACAGACCAAATATGAGGTTGATGTCCTCATTGGTCGATTGATTGGTCTACTTCCTCAGTCGTCCAACAGAGACAGTGGCCTACAAAATCAGAGATTTTTGAATACAAAACCGAATTTGGTGGTTCAAAAGGGTACCAAACAGGAGGGGAACTACAAGGATAGTATGCTAGTATATAGAGGACTTCAAAACTCTAATAATATCAAGTCTTCAAGTTACAAATTAGGAAACAAAAACTTACCATAATTAGATCAATCATGGTTCTTGAAGAGTTCATAGCAAAAATCATGGACGAGAAACTATAGGATGATGGATCACTAATCCGATAAAGAAATCATGAAAAGTATGCATAGATCCTCTAAAAAAATAGCACTAAGACTGAAGAACATCAATTTAAATAAGGAAGGAGAATAGATACATGTTTTCCTTCAAAAGCTAGTGATGATCTTGATGGAGATCATCCACCAAGCTTTAGATCCTTAGGAAAAGAGAGGGGATGAGTAAAGTGATAGTTGCAACAGAGATGCAACATCATCTCTACAGTCCTCAATCAAAAAAGGAAAGAAAAGTAATGGAGAAGCAAAGATGAAACATAGAAGAGGATGATCACATACCTTTTTGTGTAAATGCAAGAGATTTGACGAAGATCCATCAAGAGAATCACCAAGGATGTAGAGGAGATGACCTGCAGAGGGCTCTGGTTTGTTCCAAAGAGTTTGTAGGCAGAAAACACGAAGTAGACTCGAGATTGGACTTAAATAGACCAAGCAAAGACCTAATCAGCAAATCAGATCCCAGTTGACCAATCGGACAGGCAAGTCCAAAATAGGGAAATGAAGGCTCAGATCAAATGCAAACATAAAGGGGTTTTGCACACACACCAAGTGACTTACCTAGTAGGTAAAAATGCCTTCGAACCAAGTCAAAGAGTACTCCAAGTCCATCAACTAGTTCTCTCTTCATCAGGGTGCAGTTTCAATAAATGGAACACTGTCATCAACACTCATGGATTCTAAGCCAAATACCAAGTCTTCCACTGGGATGGCCCATAGTTGACTTCTTGCCTTACTTCGGGTTGTCGGACCTACAAACAACAGGGTTTCCGGGTCAAGGTTAGGGCTGGGTTTCACATTCTCCCCCCTTAAAGAAATTTAGTCCTCGAAATTGAAAGCGTACCTGAGCTTCCAAAGAGGTGAGGAAACTTCTCCTTCATGTCTTTTTCCTTCTCCCAAGAAGCTTTCTTCAAGGGTATGGTTCTTCCACCAAATCTTCACCAAAGGAATGGTACGATTCCGTAGTTGCTTGTCCTTCTTATCCAGGATTTCGGCTGGCTCTTCATCATAGGTAAGATTAGCACTAAGTCCTTTAGGTGCTTGCTATAGAATGTGTTCTGGATTCTCTATGTACTTCCGAAGCATTGAAATATGAAACATATTATGAACTCCAGCAAGTGGCGGAGGTAATGCCAATCGATATGCAACAGGTCCAACCTTCTCCAGAATCTCAAAAGGTCCAATGAACAAGGGCTAAGCTTACCCTTAACGTTGAATCTCATCACACCTTTCATTGGTGAAACCTTCAGGAAAACTTTTAACGTTGAATCTCATCACACCTTTCATTGGTGAAACCTTCAGGAAAACTTTCTCCCCAACTTGAAATTCTAAATAAGTCTTTCTCTTGTCAGCATAAGATTTATGTCTTGACTAGGCAGACTTAATCCTTTCTTTGATCATATCAACCATTGCACTCATAGCTTCAATCATTTAAGGACCTAAGACCTTTCTTTCACCCGTCTCAAGTCAAGACAATGGTGTCCTACAAGTATTACCATACAAAGCCTTGAATGGATCCATGCCTATTGTTGCTTGATAACTGTTGTTATAGGCAAACTCAACCAAAGCTAAGTGTTCATCCCAATTTCCACCCATATCCACAACACAAGATCTGAGCATGTCTTCCAAGGTCTGAATTGTTCGCTTAGATTGTCCATCAGACTGTGGGTGATGAGCTGTACTCAAATTCAATTGGGTTCCCAAGGCTTTTTGCAAAATGTTCCAAAACCTTGAGGTGAACCTAGGATCACGATCAGAAACAATACTCATTGGCACTCCGAGCAGACGAACCACATTGTCCACATAAAGCCTAGCTAGCTTATCCAGAGTATGAGTAATCTTCATAGGAATGAAGTGGGCTGATTTGGTCAACCTATCAACAATCACCCACACAGTATCATTGCCTTTACTTGTCCGAGGCAAACTAGTCACGAAGTCCATAGAGATATCCTCCCACTTCCAACTAGGAATAGGAAGAGGTTGAAGTAATCCAGATGGAGGTTGACGAACGGCTTTCACATGCCGGCAAGTCTCACACTTGGCAACAAAATCATCAACATCAGCCTTCAAACCAATCCACCAAAAATGTTCCTTCAGGTCCTTGTACATTTTGGTGCTTCCAGGGTGTACTATAAAGACTGACTGGTGTGCTTCTTTCAGTATCTCTTTCTTAATTTCCTCATTTGCTGGCACACACAGTCTACCTCTAAACAATAAAGCACTATCCATGGATATACCGAAGTCGGGGTCCGACTTAGGATTCGAAGAAATCTTCTCAACTTTGTCCTTAAATTCTTGATCAGAACTCTGCAAGGCAACAATCCTATCTCTGAGGCTAGATCTTGCCGTCATGGCAGAAAGAACAAAATCTGAATCCTCAGGGACAACTTCCAAATCAAAACTCTCAATTGAAGACAACAAGGGTTGACTCAAAGCATTCAAATCCAAAGTCTTCTTCTGATTCTTCCTACTAAGAGCATCAGCAACAACGTTTGCCTTACCAGGGTGATACTGAATATCACAAGCATAATCAAAGACTAATTCCAACCATCTTCTTTGTCTCATGTTCAACTCCTTTTGGGTAAAGAAGTATTCCAAACTCTTATGATCTGTGAAAATGGCAATTTTCTCACCGTAGAGGTAATGTCTCCAAGTCTTCAAAGCGAAGACAACAACGGCAAGTTCTAAATTGTGAGTGGGGGTAATTCCGCTCAAAATCTTTCAATTGCCGAGAAGCATAGGCTACGACCTTACCATGTTGCATCAGCACACAACCCAAACGAATCTTCGACGCATCAGTATAGACTGTCATACCGCCGGAACTATAAGGTATTGTCAGGACCGGGGCACTTGTCAATCTATCTTACAACTCTTGGAAATTCTTCTCACAAGCGTCATACCAAACAAACTTCTCTTCTTTCCTAGTCAACTTAGTCATAGGAGTAGCCAATCGAGAAAAGTTTTCAATAAACCTTATGTAGTAACCCGCCAATCCAAGGAAACTTCTTATTTCCGTAACCGTCCTTGGTCTTTCCCAATCAGCCACTGCTTGGACTTTTTCGGGATCGACACGAATACCTTTAGCTGAAACCACATGGCCGAGGAATACTACTCTCTTGAGCCAGAAATCACACTTGCTAAACTTAGCATAAAGCTTCTTTTCTCGCAACCTTTGCAAAGAGAAACTTAGATGGCTTGCATGCTCTTCTTCATTCTTCGAATAGATCAAGATGTTGTTGATGAAAACTATCACAAACTTATCAAGCACATCATGAAATACTCAGTTCATGAGGTCCATGAACACTGCAGGAGCATTAGTCAATCCAAAAGGCATGACCCAAAATTCATAATGACCATACCTTGTTCTGAAAGCTATATTGAAGATATCACATGGCTTCACTTTCAACTGGTGATATCTAGATCTCAGGTCAATCTTCAAGAACATTGCTGCACCCTTCAACTGATCGAAGAGGTCATCAATTCTGGGTAGTGGGTATCTATTCTTGATGGTCAGCTTGTTCAACTCACGGTAGTCGATGCACAGACGCATACTACCATCCTTCTTCTTGACGAACAAAACCGGAGCTCCCCAAGGTGATACACCAGGTTGTACAAAACCTCTATCAATGAGCTCATTCAATTGGTTTTGCAGTTCCTTCAGTTCAGTAGGAGCCATCCTATACAGAGCCTTAGATACCGGAGCGGCACCAAAAATGAGATCAATAGAAAACTAAACATCCCTATCTAGAGGCACTCCCGATAGAACATCAGGGAAGACATCAACAAAGTCGCAAACAATCTTGACTTCGTCAACTCTTTTCTCCACTTTACTCTTGCCTTCAGATGAAGCATCATCCACTAGGGCGTAGACTTGCATCAATGCAGACATGATCCTCTTACCAATCCTTCTTCTTTCACCATGAAATTCAAAGACCGGACTTGCACAGATATGGAACTGAATTTTCCTTGAGGAACAAAGAAAAACAGCTTTGTGGGCTGTCAACCAATCGATTCCCAAAATGACATCAAAGTCATGCATATCGAGAAGTACCAAATTGGCTTCCAAGTTCTTCTCACCAATCAAAACAGGACATTTAACTAACCGCTTATTTAGTTTCACAATAGGACCAGTAGGTGTACTAATCAATAAACAACTAGATAATTTATCAAGCATTAGGTCAGTCTTCTTGATGAATGCAGATGATATGAACGAATGAGATGCACCCGTATCAAATAAGACAAATGCAGGAATAGAAGCGACTAACAATGTACCTGTAATCACATCATGGCTTGCATCCTGTTCAGTACTGGAAATACTGAACACTCTACTAGAGGGAGGAGCAGGAGCATTCTTCACTACAAGAGCAGGTTGCTGAGCAGGCCTCTTCGGACAGGCATGAGAAAAATGACCAGCTTGCTTACAAAAAAAGCAAACAGGATTGCTAGGTGCCACTGGAGTAGCTGCAACAGGGGGCTTCTGAACCAAAGGCCTAGGATTCGCATTCAGAGGCCTAACATTTGCATTCAACGGTGGTCGATTCCCGCCAGACTGTGTAAGCCGGCCGGGTGTGTGAAAACCGGGGAGGGAGGCCCGACCTACACTCCTAGGCTGGAAAGTAGGAGTGGGTCACGCCTCCCGGGACCACCGGCAACCGAGAGTGTGATCCACAGCCGAAGATCGTATCGAGTGATCAACCTCCCACAAAACAATAACATAATCATGAACAATCATAACAAGAGGCGGAAGATAAATCATAGATCCAAAAAGAAGGAATGAATCATAAATCGAATAATAGATATAATCGAGTATCAAAGATAAGTAAAGTGAGGCAAAATCCCACTACACCGAAAAGTAGCTCAAAGAGAATAAACTAAATAAAATCTAATCCCAGAGCTAGTACATTGGGTAACTAAATTGTTCTCCACTTTATAGACAACATCCTTGTAAGTGTAAACTCATAAATGGCACAAGGACGCTCCACTCAATGGCGGTCTAAGCATCGACGGCATAACCACCGCGAGATCTTGAGTAATGTGGTAACCGCAACACCTTCCCGGAGATATGTCTCTTCGCCTGGTTCTCGTAGGGACCGCAAGTACCGACGCAGGATAGTCTAACAACATGTACAATAAAGGAATGAGTTTCAAAGAAACAGAGGAAAATCCATAATAACATAAATGGCGAGGATTCCGAACAATCATAAATGCAATATGATATAGACAACAATGAATGAATGAATCAACCAGAGCGGCCATAGACATGCAAGCAAGCACGACTCAGGAAAGCCACCACACCCAACCATTAAGATACTGACCTCACGGACACACCGGTCTGAGCAGCAGAAGGGTCCCATCCCACAAACCCGGAAGCAACACACCTCTCACAACCAGGTATAAGCAGGCGCATGGGAAAACCAGCCAAATGAAGTCTCACAGACATCAAGCGATCCAGATACGCCACCTCGCCGACACCCCGATCCCACACAGAGTCGCGATCCAGGCACCACCAACCGGACTACGGACTCATCAACCAGACACCACAAGAAAGGGAAGCCCACGCCCCACGGGGGACCGGCTTAAGCGCCCGGAGCCCAAGTCAACCATAGCAACCCTACCAAAAAGGCCCCCACAAGGACGCCCCAGGGGGTACCGGCGAGCGCCCAGAACCCCACTACCACGGGCGCGCCAATACCCCCCGATAGGCCACATAACAGACATCCACCAAACACACTAGACAACCAGAAGACCAGAGGAAGGTGTCCAGAGGGCACTCCGAAACATCCCAAATACCCGAGTAGTCCAAGGAAGGCAAAAGGACACCCCCAAACCAACTAAGCATACACATGCACAATCAACATCACAATATGGTAACTCATATATGGAAAGAAATCAATAATTACAACACGTATAACAGGTAAGAAATCATACATGAATCAATCAATATGAATAAGAATGCTACGTAACAAAGTTATGCAACAGAGATACAGAAGGACAAAGGAATCATATCATGATATCAAATATAGAAACTAGATCATGCTACTAGTAAAAGGAAATAACCATCCACCAAACCAAAGGAACCAAGAAATCAAGTAAGACTCGGCAAACAGAAGAAGGTCCTAAACAAGTATATACAACATAAGGAAAGATCCCAAAGAAAAGAACCAAAACACCAACAAACCAAGAGCGACAGCGAGTGGTCCACGACCAACACGACCAAGCAAAAGCCAAAAATCGAGAAGAATGAAACCGAAGATGGTCAAAAGGGTACCAATCAAGTAGACACACAGAGTACAACAAAGGGGACCCAAAACACAATCCAACAAGATACAAGATCCAAATAGAAACAAAAAGTTACCAAATAAACAACCAGGACGATGAAGAAATAGAAAACAAAGACAAGAACAATAGGAGGATAGACCAGGTAAAGGTATCATGAAAACATACATAGATCTCATGGAATAAGCAGAAGCATAAACAAATAAGGAAATAAAACACCAATATGTAACATCAGCACATGAAGAACACAAGAGGTAGAAGAGAAACAGAGACATAGAATGGACAAAGGAAAACACAGAATTAACACAACAGATCAACAAAAAGACCAAAGAGAGAAAGATAGAAGAACAAAGATAGAAGACAGACCCAAAAGCCAAGAAGAAGAACAGCCAAACAGGAGACAGAGAACACGAGAGAAGAAAAACACCCAACCAAAAAAAAAAACAAAGAAAAAAAAGAGAAACAACCAAAAAGAAGAGAAAAAAAAAAAAAAAGAAAGAAAAAGATTACACAAAAAAACAAAAAAAACAAAAAACAACAAAAAAATGAGGAAAAAAAAAAAACCAAAATAAGCAAACAACAAAGGGGTACAAAAGGAACAAAGTAAAAAAACAATGAACACAAAATAGTTATTTGCAAAAAGATACATCAATTATGTTAAAAAGGCAAAGTAGGGTATGACCACTAACAAGGTCGGTCAAGGTTAGGTGGGTTCAGTGGGGTAGGGTGTAGGTCTCAAAAAGCGCCGATCATTACGATCCACCAAACCAGGGTTCCTAGGCTGCCAGGGCCTTCGCACACGAGCACACTCCTTCTCAATTTCTTCCAATTTCTTCGAGTTCTGCACCACTTGGGTATGGCTCACTATAGGCTGGACAGTGAGGTAAGCTTTAATGGTAGGGCGCAGTCCTTTAAAGAAGTCTTTGCTTTGGCGAGGTCAAGCTTCAAAGAATCTGGAGGAAAGAAATGAAGCTCCTCAAACTTCTGTAAGGTACTCCAACACAGACAAGCATCCTTGCGTAAGCACCATAAATTCAGCTTCTTTCGCATCTTTCACCGCTTCAGGAAAATGGTTCATGCAGAAAGCTTCTTTGAACAAATCCCAAGTTACAACACCCGCATGCAAACCTTCCAACACAGCCGATTGGAGGTCCACCAAGCGTCAGCTTCATGTTGCAACTTCTGTTCAGCAAACATAATCTTTTGGGCTTTAGAACATTGTAGATGTCGAAAAGCCTTCTCTAACTCACGAAGCCACTTGTTAGGAAACAAGGGGTCCTTGGACACTCCAGTGAAGGTGGGCACTTGCAGTTTCAGGAAACTCTGCATCAGACGAGTATGAGGAGTTCCAGCTAATCCTCCAGAGATTCGAACTGTGGCATGAAGATTCCCATTAGCACCAGCATGAGTCTCATGAAACCCGTCAGCATTTGATTAAATTGGACTGCTTGCTGCTGCATCATATTGCCCATGATATTGGCAATATCACGAAAGCTTCCAACATTCGGGGCACCAGGTATGTCATGGGTACCCTGATCGCCATTGTTGGTCTGTTGATCATGACCATCATTGGGTACCTCACCACCTCCATGAGGTATCTCACCATGACCATTGCTACTGGATCCACCATGTCCACTTCTCAGAGTAACCATTTTGCAAAAATCAAAAACATAAAAAACACCGAATTTTGAAGTTTCATCATAATCCACAAGTCCAAATGATTTGAAAATTTAAATCATGCTTAAATACATCCATTTAGTCATCAAACAATAATCCATAGGACAAAAATCACATTTTCCAAAAATTCAATAGAAAATGAGGTCACTGTGTCCATATTGGTTGATTGATTGGTCGACTGGCCCAATGGACCAATGAGTCGACCAATGCTCACAGAATACGAAAATTCGTATTTTAGGCCTCATTTCCTCATTCCAACTTCATTCTAACCACTTCAAAATGTGAGAGAGCTCTGGGGGAAAACTTCTAAAGTTCTTCCAAGTGTTTTTGGGGTGATTTAGTGCTTCAACAACAACAACACCACATCACACATTCATCTCATACAAGGTAAATCCAATCTTTCTTCTTTCATATACAATCTCTTATGCTTGCATTCTCATAGAAATCATGTTTTACTTGTATCCAATGCTAGAAATCATGTTTAGGAATACTTAGAAACACATTCCCTAGGTTTTAAACACAATGCCATGCATAGACAACAAGTTCTAACACATTCAAGCACTTTCACAACGTTTTCGTACCGAAATCGTTAACTTTAGAAAAATTTTGATTCCTTACAAACCGCTTGGAGTTTTCGCACAAAATCAAATGCTACATGTTCACAATGATGTTGTAGATATGACCATTTAGTTTGAATTAACCAATTCCAACTTTTCAAAAATTCAATTTTGACCTAGTTTGCAAAAATCCCCAATTTCCTTCTTGCTGAATTTTCAACTTTAGACTGAGTTTTCGATCGATTTTCCTCAAATAAACATCATGATCATGCAATTCCAAGTATTGTGCACATGCTAGTATCTTCAAATTGAATTTTCCCCAAATTTGAAAATTTTCAAAAAATTACGAAAATGCCCTTTTTGGTTGAAATCTTGAAATGGCACTAACTAGCAATGTCTTTTGTTTCTTCCACAACATACACCATGCAGAGAGGAGGGTGAGGACAAGGACGAGGTCGTATGGTAGGGGCACTCAGGGGTAGAGGCCAGGTGCCTTCATAGCCTAAAGAGGAGGTTCGACGACCAGACGAGAGATTCGATACTCCACAGGCGGAGTTCTTATACAAGGCCTACTTCAGTTATTGCAGTATCGAGTTCGGACGTCTTCTTCACCTATGACAGCTCATGGTGTTCAGGATTCGGCAGAGATTTGACACTATGGAGTGGACACATCTCTTCACTGAGGATTTGCCCGTATATCCCGAGCTAGTGAGATTGTTCTTTAGCAACTTTACATCTATAGAGGAGTCCAGAGGTCCAGGACATCCTCTTCGATTAGTCCTTAGGAGCAGAATCCTTCAGACACGAATCCGCTTCTCCACGAGGGCATTAGCTGAGATCCTACGGGTACCTTACTATCCACGGCAGTGCGTGTGGATACCTACGGGGGCAGGGATAGACAGCTACTTACTGCCATACGAGCTGCACGAGATATGCTCTACACTATGGGATGATTGTCGATGCTACACTCCGCGGAATAGCGGGCGGATGATAGATTCGGCACGGATTATCGGTCGTATTGTCGGCCAGAATATCATGCCAATGGCCGGACATCACCATCGGGTCACAGTAATGGAGGCATTGGTTATCTATCGCATCTACATGGGCTTCCAGATAGACCTATCTTACATCATTCAGCAGGTCATGCTGGATCTGGTACTGCGGCCTAGTATGCGGAAACTTTGCTATGGGAGGCTTCTGACTTTGATCTTTCGGCACTTCGGAGTGAGTCTTGAGGATACACCTGTGGACACTGGTGCACTAGGGTATACGATCGGGACTAGGACCATCTGACAGATGAAGCTGAAACAGACAGTGAGATCTCCCAGTCCAAAGGGTGAGGATGATGAGACAGAGGAGGAGAGGGATGAGTCTGATGATGGAGGAGAGGATGTCGGTCCTAATAGTGATGATCAGGCTGAAGATGACACAGAGATGCACGAGGCTGAGTCGGAGCATCACGAGATTCCTCCTTCATCACACTTTGAGGTAGGTGGTCCGTCTCATGCAGTCCCAGAGACATTAGATCTTGGTTCACAGATGAGATCGATGACTTCCATGCTGGAGAGGATGGGAGTCAGACAGGAGGAGATGTATGAGAGGATGGAGTCATGGCAGGATAGGATAGAGCATCAGGTGACTCAACTAGCAGAGGTGTTCAGGGCTTTCAAAGATCAGAGGAGATCACCTAGATAGACTGTACTTTAGGATTTCTATTTATGCATTATTTGATGTAATCGTTGTAAAACTTTTGAAATTAATGAAGTTTACTTTGTTTCACTTTATTATTGTGTATTATGCACTTTTCTTTTATTGTATTAAGTGACATTTGTTTAAGTATAATTATGGTATATTATTCATAAATATTCAGTTATGCTTCGTTAAACAAGTTTCTAATCCAAGTGTTCTATTATTCACTTCTAAGAGTAGATGAGTCATCTCAGATCTATGACTCAGGAATGTTATGTTATTGTTTTTTGTGGTTATGATTTCCTTGAACTTTGGGCTCTGATACCACTCTATCACATCCACCTAGCCGGTAACCTACCTAGCATACCCGAGTGTGTGATCCACAGCCCCGAAGATCAAGTATCGAGGTAATCAACCTCCCACATAGATAATAACATAATCATGAACATAAATAATCAATGTACAAAGTATAATCAAAAGATCCAAATAAGGGAAAAATAAATCATATATCATCAGAATACGAAAGACAATCAAAATGTCTAAATCATAAAGTAAAGTGAGGCGGAATCTCACTCTACAAACAGCGGAAAGTAGATCGCAAGTCAAAAGAAGATTACAATTGGTCCTAAAGACAAGAAAGAAAGATTTAATCAAACTAAGCTAGAGTCTATTCTACTTTATAAAGAACGTCTTCATAAACATAGACTTCATCAATCACGCTCAGACGTTCCTACTCCACAATAGGGCTAATCCTTGTACAAAGTAGGTCCACTCGAGGAATCCTCAACGTAATCCTCATAGTTGCCAACACCTTGCGTGAAGTACGCTTCTTCAGTTTGCGCTTCCTCATATTGACCTTCATAGTCATCAATACCTGTAGAGTAATCTAACAAAAGATATTGTACAAAAAGGAGTGAGCTTCAAAGAAACCCAACAAGGCAGTTAATCCATAATAACACAAATAGCAGGATTTCAAAGTAGAGTATGATGCTATATGATATGAAACATATGATCCAATATGATTCTAACTCTATGTATGCTGGTCTCTATTGGTAGACATGCTTTAAGTCATAGGACCGTACTTCTTTAGAAAGGTCTCAATCACTCATCATCAGTTGGTAATGGGTCCGGCATCCCTCGGGACATTCCATGGCTGGGGGTTAAGTCACCGCTCTCTCACATCACCATTGGTCTAAGTACTGGCGCATGTCAGGGTCAAAGCCTAGTCAAATGCAAGTCTCCTACTTAGTTACACAAAGTCAGATCCAGATACATCCATTCCTCGCCCTTGGTGATCCTTTCCGGTATCCTTCACACTAGAGTCCTCATAGTCCCTGACTACGGACTCATCAACCCTATTGGTTATCCACATATGGTAAATGGGAAGCTCTCACGTCCCCTCATGGGTTGGTTACCGGTCTTGAGTGCTCGTGAGCCCAAGTCTATCCATATGCAACTCTTCCAACAAATGGCCCCCACAATGTGATTCCTGTCCTCTCACGGGTTGGTTACCGGTCTTGAGCGCCCATGAATCCCCATTGCTACCACGGGTCGTTCGGTCTCAATACCCCTCAGATTAGGGTCTGACATAACAGGACATCCTAGCCAAACACTACTAGACAACCCTAAATATGTCATCCAACAGTTTAGGAAGGTGTCCAAAGGGCATCTCCAGAAACATCCCATAATATTCCCATAGTTGTCCAAGGAAAGAAGTGTCAAAAGGACACCTCTCCTTTCCAAACCATACTTAATCATTCACAACCATAAATCCATCATATCACATATATGGTAACTTCTTATATGGAAAAAAATCAATAACAACATCCAACTTGTATATAATTGGTAAGTAAATCATACATGAATCAATTTAGTATAAACAAGTAATGCTACTGTAATCAAGGTAGTTGCATCAGTGGTATATCAGTGTAAGAATCTAATTAAGGAAATAAACCAAAGAGATTCAAATATAGAAACTAGATTCATGCAATCTATGTAATTAAGGTAATAACCATCCTTACCTTATATAACTCGCAAAGGATCTTGGGGGAATCAAGTAAGACCTTGTGTAAACTTGGAAAGAAAGTCCTAAACAAGTATATATAACATATTAGGAAAGATACCTAAAAGGAAGGAGATCAAATCATCCAAAACAGACCAAATATGAGGTTGATGTCCTCATTGGTCGATTGATTGGTCTATTTCCTCAGTCGACCAATAGAGATAGTGGCCTACAAAATCAGAGATTTTTTAACACAAAACCGAATTTGGTGGTTCAAAAGGGTACCAAACAGGAGGGAAACTACAAGGATAGTATGCTAGTATATAGAGGACTTCAAAACTCTATTAATATCAAGTCTTCAAGTTACAAATTAGGAAACAAAAACTTACCATAATTAGATCAATCATGGTTCTTGAAGAGTTCATAGCAAAAATCATGGACGAGAAACTATAGGATGATGGATCACTAATCCGATAAAGAAATCATGAAAAGTATGCATAGATCCTCTAAAAAATAGAACTAAGACTGAGGAACATCAATCTAAATAAGGAAGGAGAATAGATACATGTTTTCCTTCAAAAGCGAGTGATGATCTTGATGAAGATCATCCACCAAGCTTTAGATCCTTAGGGAAAGAGAGGGAATGAGTAAAGTGATAGTTGCAACAGAGATGCAACATCATCTCTACAGTCCTCAATCAGAAAAGGAAAGAAAAGTAATGGAGAATCAAAGATGAAACATAGAAGAGGATGATCACATACCTTTTTGTGTAAATGCAAGAGATTTGACGAAGATCCTTCAAGAGAATCACCAAGGATGCAAAGGAGATGACTTGCAGAGGGCTCTGGTTCGTTCGAAAGAGTTTGGAGGCAGAAAATACAAAGTAGACTCAAGATTGGACTTAAATAGAGCAAGCAAAGACCTAATCAGAAAATCAGATCTCATTGGTCGATTGATTGGTCGACCAATGAGGACAACAAGTCCAAAACAGGGAAATAAAGGCTCAGATCAAATGCATACATAAAGGGATTTTGCACACACACCAAGTGACTTACCTAGTAGGTAGAAATGCCTTCGAACCAAGTCAAAGAGTAATCCAAGTCCATCAACTAGTTCTCTCTTCATCAGGGTGCAGTTTCCATAAATGGAACACTGTCATCAACACTCATGGATTCTAAGCCAAACACCAAGTCTTCCACTGGGATGGCCCATAGTTGACTTCTTGCCTTACTACGGGTTGTTGGACCTACAAACAATAGGGTTTTCGGGTCAAGGTTAGGGCTGGGTTTCACACCTACCTAGAGGAGGGTTGGTGTATAACTTAAAGCATGTCAACTGTTAGAGACTTGCATAGTTAGATCTTAGTTGCATTCATACTTTTGCACTTCATACATATTATATTTGCATTTCTGATGGTGTTGACATATGGATGAGAATTATGTTGTTCTTACTGAGTTCGTCAAAACTCATTCCTTTATTTCCATGTTATATTAGCTTGTACAGATGGAGGAAATGCATCGAAAATTGGATTGGTACCCCATGAAGGGGCTATCTTGTATGAAGAGGATGTGGCACCGGCAATGGGAGATGGAGATAGCCTGTGTGGGAGCTCTTGTGAGTGCATGTAGTGCGGTTATAGCACCCATTGATGGATGGAGGAGACAGGTTGCCTGGCAATTTGCCCATCGTATGGAGGAGAATTAGAGAACCCCTCACCTTGCTGAACTTGAGTCCCAGTTCTTAGCTTTAGAGAAAGAAACTGGAAAGAAGATTATTTGAACTACTTTGATTTGCTTCCGTTGAACTCATTCTTTTTGATCATTTATTCTTTCCTTGATTATTTTTATTGGAGTATTTGGACTCGTAATCTTTCGATTAATTATTGTACTTATTCTTGCTCATGATTATCTATACTTGCATTTATTATTATTGATGGTAAGACCGTGGATCCTGTGACGGTTCACTCCCACGGGTTGTCGGTCGGGTAACCGAGACCAGCGGGTGGGGTATGACGTCCCCCATCCTTGAACTGTAATGTGCTCTCCGAAGGTACCATAATATGAAATTAATTTCACCTAGAGTCTACCTTCTTTCTTTCTTTGATAATTGGCCCAATTGTTTATGTTCAGCTCCATTGGTTAAGTTAGGAATGACAATTTTGAGTCCACCGCTCCATTTAATTGATACAAATCAACATTTTGGATTCATTAGTGTGAAACCCGGCCCTAGCCTTAACCCGGATACTCTATTGTTTGTAGGTCCGAAGACCCGAAGTAGAAGTGAAAGTCAACTATGGGCCATATCAGTAGAAGACATGGTGTTCAACTCTGAACCTATGGAGTTTGATGACGATGCCCCATACTTGAAGACCTTGTTGGATTTGGAAAAGAGACTGCACCTTGATGAAGAGAAGATTGGTTGATGACCTTAGAGCTTGGTTAGATATGATTTGAAGGCATTTCTCCATGCTAGGTAAGTTATAGTTTGTGTGTTTAAAAGCTCGTTTGATTCTGATTAAAGAAAGGCCCTCAATTCCCTAATTCAGGCTTTGCTGATAGCCTAGGTCGACTGCCTAGGTTGACTGGGTTAGTCTACCCAACCAATCGACCAAGGATACTGAATTCAAGCAGAATCTTCCAATAGGGTTATATTTCTATATATACCATAGGACTTCATATTTTTAGTATCCCTAGCCTCCAAAACACTTAGAGAATGAAAGGAACTCCTCTCCAAGCCTCCAAGAGTGTTGAAGAAGATCAAACCTTGCAACTTTCAAGTTCTCTCTCTTTTTATTCAATCAAAGGTTAGTAATCACTCTAATATGTTATTGATTTCTTCTTACTATGATCATTCTATTCTCTAAACTGAGATTATGAAGAAGATGCTGCATCCTGCAATCATATCTTCTACAATCTCCATTTATTCACGTATGCTATGATCTTCATATTCATTCTCAACCATGATTCTTATGATTTCTTCTTGAATCTATGATCATACTCTTATTATGATTCTTCTAGCATTATAGATGCATCTTCATAGTTGTTCATGCTCTTGATTTACTGTGTTAATCTACTAGAATGAGATCTCATCATCTCTAGTCCATCTCTTTCATTCATAGCATGTTTTCATTGAAAACTATGTTTTCTACCAAATTAGAAAGTATGATTCTAAATTAGTAAGTATTGGTTTTTATCGTCGTTTGATGTCTAACATATGCTAGATAGTCTTAGATTACTGTGTTAGACAATTCCTCCAAGTTTTGTAGCATTCCAGATCATGTAGAATAGGTTTCGGACAAAAAATCTGATTTTGGACTCGTATTGTTCATCAAGCAGACTACCTGGGTCGATTGGACCAATCTACCTAGCCAATCTACCCAGCATGATAGCAAGGGATTTCTTCGTCCATTTCGATTCGTTTGATGCTTATTCTTTTAGGACTGCTTCCTAATGACTGTATGATGATCTAGGGTTTGTTTGCTAACTTTGGATCCATCCTCTTGTCCATCCGGAATATCTTTGAAACTATTTAAGGTAAGGACAGTTATTACCATACTTACATAGATTGCATGAATTTTAGTTTCTAAATTGGGAAACACCTAGATTTTCTACTGATATTGTAGTTTATATTTATGATATGACTGATGTAAGTACAGTAGGTTCCTACTTTCATATTTGCTTTATGTACTTGACCATGTATGGATTCTTAATCATGTATGTTGTATACTTATTTGATCATGTGTTTATATACTATTTCATATGATGAGATATCTGTCGTGAATGATATGACTGAATTGCGAATGTGGTTGTTTAGGTATTATTTGGGATTGGGGAATGTCCTTTTGACATTTTTGTCCTTGGACATCAATGGGAATAATATGGGATATTTCCGATGTTGCCCTTTGACGCTTTCCCGGATTATTGGTTGTCATACTTAGGATTTGTCTAGCACTGTTTGGCTAGGATTCTTGTTATATCATACCTAATTTGGAAGGGTATTGATACCGAGTAACCCGTGGTAGCAATGGGGGTTTATGGGTGCTCAAGAAGACCGGTAATCAATCCGTGAGAGGGCATAAATCACATTGTGGATACTCGTGAGAGGCCATTCATTGGTAGGGTCGCATTTAGTAGACTTGGGTTCATGGGCGCTCAAGACTGGTAGCCAATCCGTGAGGGGACATGAGAGCTTCCCGTCTACTACTTGTGGATGACCAATAGGGTTAATGAGTCCGTAGTCCGAGTTGGTTGTTGCCATATGATACATTGACTCTAGTGTGAAGGATACTGAAGAGGATCACCCGGGGCGAGGAATGGACGTATCTGGATCTGAGTTGATATAACCAAGTAGATGACTTGCATTTGGCTAGGCTTTACCCTGACATGCACCAATACTTAGACCAATGGTGATGTGAGAGAGAGGTGACCTAAACCCCAACCATGGAATGTCCGAGAGGGATGCAAGACCCAATTACCACCGGTAGAACCTAAGATACCAAGATGGTTGAGGGAGAGTGAATGACCTTCCCAAAGAAGTATGATGCTATGTCTTAAAGCATGTCTACCTATAGAGACCAGAATACATAGAGTTAGACTCATATATGCATTGTCTGTCTCATATCATAATGCATATGTTATGTTTCTGCTATCATGTTATTTATGTTGTTATGGAATGACTTGCCTTGCTGAGTTCTTTTGAACTCACTTGTTTTGTACAAATATCTTTTGTTAGATTACTCTATAGGCATAGATGACTATGAAGGCCAATATGAGGAAGCACAAACTGAAGAAGCGTACTACACGCAAGGTGTTGGCAATTATGAAGATCTCAGTGATGATCCCTCGAGTGATCATGTTACGTACCATGATTAGCCCTACCGTGGAGTGGGAGCGTCCGAGCTTGATTTCTGAAGTCTATGTCTATGAAGACGTTCTTTATAAAGTAGAATAGACTCTAGCCTAGTTTGATTACTTCTTTGTTTCTTTTCTTATGGAACCAGTTGTAATCTTCTTTTGACATTCGAACTACATTCTACTGTACTCGTGGAGTGAGATTCTTCCTCACTCTACATTTTGATTATACATATATTAGTATCATTTCCGCACTCTGATGTTACTTCATTACTTTGCTTTGATTTATTAAATAATATTGTTAACCTTGATTTAGTCTTGTTCTTGATTACATTATTGTGAATGTGGGAGGTTGATTTCCTCAATATTGATCTTCGAGACTGTGGATCACACACTCAGGTATGCCACGTAGGGTACCGGCTAGGTGGATGTGACAATTAGGGGTGGGTAATTCCAGAATCTCCATTTCATTGTATGCTTTTGCCATGCCTCCAATAAGATGCTTATGAATTTTTTGGGCAATGTTTTTTTATCCTTTAGTAAAGGTGTGCATCCACTTTCATCTCATGAGGATCTCACATTTTTGAGATTCAAAATGATAAGAATACAAGGGTAAAATTGGTATGTTTTTTTATAAATGAGGATAATATTGTCTTTTAGTTTGTTAATTCTAGAAAGGCAAAATAGACATTAAACATCTCAACCTTAACGGTCACTTAATGGCTTTAGAAATGAAGGAGCAATAGTCATTTTAAAAATATGTCACTTTAGTAATTAAACTATAAAATAAGGGGGCAACAGTAATTAACCATGTATTATAAGATATTGAGTAAAACAACTTAAGGGTGTATATGTCGTTTCCCCTAACTAACTAACGGTTCTAATGGAAAATGGCATGACTGCCAAATTAGCATAGTTTGGAGGTGTCTATGCTTTTTGCCAAGTATCTTCTGGTGTGCTTGAAATTTTCTCTAACAAATGTGATCTCACATAACTTAATTGCACTAACACACGGTTTCCAAAAGACATGAGTCTTGGGATGACTTAGGAAATTATTGAAACAAACATGACCTAAGAGAACTCACAATAGGGTGGTGCTAGGACTTAACATTTTAGGGGATCATGATGAGCTTTCTACCCATTTTCTTTACCCTTACAAATATTCTCTAGTTGGTTTGGGCAAATCAGTTCCGGAAAAAAAAAGGAAGGAAAAGTTCTCCAACAGATAGGGGGCTGAGTGCTCATATTTTACATATGGAAAGAGGACTAGATGACCAAATAAACAAAGAAAGAGGGCTAAAAAAATAAATTAAATGGGGGGGGGGGGGATCGCAAGGCCCCCAACCTTAGGGCAGGTCACCCCTAATTTATAAGTTGATAAAACAGTGTTATGAAGTGATATCTTATATGATATCCACAGGTCTCCAAACACTTGTCTCTGATATTCTTTCTTGTAGAATGGTAGTTTTATAAAATGAATTTGTTGTCTCTAGGGGTATAAATTTACAACCCAAACCGTTAATACCGGCCCAAACGGAACCTTAACAAGATGTGTTTGGGCTGAGCAACCCCAGTCCAAATGGGTTTGGGTTGGATCGGGCCAACCCACGTGCGGCCCGCTAGCCCAAACCATTCAACCCAAAACTGAACCATCCTGTTAAACCCATTATAAATAAAATAAATTAAAATCTGATTATACGGTTTCGGGTTTCTTGTTTTGCAGGGTTTCTCTTTCTCACTTTCTTTATTTCACCTTCACAAAGTCAAGGTCAACGGTATCATGCGTGAAAGCATAATGAATCAGAATTTCAACCTTCCGTGGAAAGATAAGAAAGTTCAGAAGTCATTTGAGGTGGTAAATCAGATTGAACCTCGTGAAGAACTTGCTCTACAAGCACCAAAGGAAGTCTCGCTACCTCAGGCACATGAAATAAGTAATCTAGAAAGTAGCGGTGGGCTGGAAGGCATTAAATGGACTGATTCTCTGGGGCCTTCAGAGTGGGGGTTTGCATCCTGGGGAAAGTATTAACCTCAGTAATATCTTAGCAGCAGTCTTTTTTTTTTTTTTGGGTACAAAGGGGTTTCATTTTGCTTTTATTAATACGGGGATGGGGATATTAATATGTTTCAGCAAGAGTCAAACCCACAACCTCTTCACTAAAGAGGTGTTGGTTTCACCACTAGAACAGCTGTGCGTTGGCATCTTTCCAGCAGTCTAGATGCTTTCCGTAGCTACTCATTCTTTGCTAGAGATGGGAAAAATTCCTAAATCTGACTACATGAAAAATGAAAGTAAATGAAACCTAATATGGTCAATAATGTAAAACAGCGAACATTTTTCATTTCTCATGACCCCATACAGTTAGTAAACCCACTTCTAACCCATTAGCCCAAACTGTTAGTAAACTTGATTCTAAACCGTAAACCCAAATAGTTAGCCCAAACCCAAACCACACCAAACCCAAACCGGTCTGAAACTGTTATTTTGTTAACGGGACCATGTTTGAGCTGGGTGCTATTCAGCCCGAAACCGTTAGGTCCAGCCCCAAACCGCACCATTGACATCCTTGTTGTCACCTTCATTCATGCTTTTTGTAAGGTTTAATTAAGAGACATTATCTTACTAGAAGGGGTTGAATTTCAAGATAAAATTTCCGGCTCTCATGAATATTTCTAATTTGCTCAAGCTCCTACATCAAATGTTTTATCTTCGAGTTACCAAAAAAGTGAACTTTTAGTCATCCTTCATTGCTATTTTCAAATGGACCTTGTAAAAATTGCTAGCAATTCAAACGAAAATTGGAAGGTTTTAGGTTGCAATTTAAAATTTTTCACTACAAGGTTAGGGCCCGAAAATAATGTCTTAATTTCTAATCTACCCTTTATCATCAAAACTTGAATCATTTGGCTATATTTTTGCTTTCATAGATATAGGGGGAGAATGTAAACTTCAAGGCTTGAACCTTAGAATAGGTCTTTACTCTTACCAAAAAAAAAAAAAGTTTTTTACTAAAAAAGTCAATAAATTAGACCAAAACTCACCAACTACCTTAGACATTTGAGTCTATAGCATGAGGTTTGAAAGTGGATTCCAAAGTTTCAAATCATAGAAACCAAGTAGTTGTTACGAAGTTAAGAAGTTAAGAAGTTGAAACCAGTTTTTGATAGCATAGTGATATGGAGGAAATATGATCAAACCTGGTTCGTACTCGGTTTGACCCTCGACCCCGGTCGAGACGGATGGAATCGACTCGCTTACGAGCGAGCTGGCTCTAGGAGATAGCTTGCTGAGGAAGGAAACTAAATCAGCTACAAGCACGCCCTAATCCGACTAATGGATTAGGTTAATTACCCTAATGATGGCAGACACAACTTGGCGGCTGTCACTTATTGCAATTGAAGGGATAATCATCGGATAACCGTGAGGTTATCTCAGGAGTCCTCTACTAGTTCAAACTAGTAGAAGTCTATTGCTCAACGGATCTAACTGTTAGAATCCAACGACTATCCAAAGAAGGATATAATGCATCCAACGAAGATGATTCGAAGGTACACTCTATATAAAACTTACTTACTTACGAGGTAAGGAGGACCAAATCCATATACACAATGGTGGACGTAAACTATCATAGGCTTACGATCTAGATCACATTCCCAGTTCTCATTCCTTAGCTCTGTGCGTCTAGCAGAGCCGTTTGTGATTAAGTTCATCAACTGACTTAGCCTTCGGAGGTGGACTCCCGACCCCAACGGTCGGGCCACATCTGACGCTTTCGTTTTGCAGGTCATTACAAGGAGATCAAAGGGCTGAGCAGATTTTGGACGCATCACATAGTTTCTAAATTCATTCTTAGATCTCAAGAATTCTTATGCTGATTTCACAGCTAAGCGAGCTAAGTAGTTTTGGTTAAACAGATATTGATGGAATATCCCACCTTTCTTTGTTTTGTATGGCAAATTATTTTCCTCCAGCTCTCCCACTCTGAGAGTTTAAGATAACCAGATTTGGGGAAAAAAATAAAATTTCTTATAATGACCATAATTATTGAGAACTAGAATAGAGAAGCCTCTCCCCATCATAATAGGGGTTTTTTCAAAGTCAAAGTCATTATGATAATTTTTCTTTCTTTATTTATAAAAATGATGATGATAGACTGAGATCAAGGCATATGGAATAATAGTCTCTCATTAATAATTGTTGGGGTAAGATACCCTAAAACTATGTCAAATTGACAAATGATCCCCCCACCCCACCCCGACCCCGAATGTCTCTAACATTTTCATAATTGTATAGTTCGTTAGCAAAAGGAATGGTTAGATAATTTTATTATTTCCAAAAGGAATGGTTAGTATTGCCCAACCCTGAGGCAACTCTGCCTCTGATTCACAGGGTGATTAAATAGTGTTATGAAGTAATATCTATATATTATCCACAGGTCAGCTTTGGCAAATAAGGCTGCCAGATTGGGACATTCAAAGGTTAATTCGCCCTGGACAGCATCTATAATGTGTGAACGGGATCTTGAGGCATCTGGACGCTCTCCGTTTAGATTCTAGTTTCTTTTGTCTTGTTTATTTGTGAATAGGAACCTATGAGGTTGGGTGTATTGGGGGTGTATTGGGGGCAACTGATGTTGCGGGTATGAGGTTTTGTTCCTACTTGTATGATTAATATTATGCATTTTCTTTTTTTAATACAAATGACCCTTTTACCAAAAAAAAAAAAAAAAAAAACCACAGGTCAGCTAACAATTCTTTCTGATATTCATCCTTGCAGAATGATGGTTTAATGAAATGAATTAGTTGTCACCTTCATTCATGCTATGTGTAAGATTTAAGAGACACTATTTTTTTAGAAGTGATAAATTTTGGAATAAATTTTCCTACTCTCATGAGTATCTTTATTGTACTCAAACTCCTCTATCAAAAGTTCTATCTTTGACTTCCCAAAAATGTGAACTTTTTTATTTTATTTTTTTAGTGATAAAATAAAATTTATAGAATCATAATTGGTGACTACATCCAGTATTGCAATATACCCTATATGTCCATCTGTCAAACTGAGTAGCCAGTTTTTAGTTGCATCCTGTTTTAAATTACAAACTTCTAATTTGGATGTGATTGGTATCATCATCACCAAAATAGGGAAACTAGTGGGAGATAATTGAGTGATTTCTTTGCCTGTGATGAGAACTTTTCCTACTATGTGATCACACCAAATATACTGTAGCTAGACATCTTTTCTTTGTGCTCTTTGTATCATTGCCCAAGTGGTTTCTAGTAGATGCTTCAAAAGTTGTCCTGGTATGGCCCATCCTTTTTGTAAATCTTTGATGATTCCATCCCAAAGTAATCCTACACTCTAGCTATCTCCATGTAATTCATCAGATATACCTGTACACATTAACGTTGGTGAGTTTCCAAAATTATTGGCTGAAAGAAAGCATTTAAAACAAGTATTCTGTGATGTTATTCCATTATTTATTCATTCAAGATTTTTGGTAAAAAATTTTAAGTCCATAATCCATCTATTTACCTTATCATGTATTTGAGAGGTATTGGGATTTTTATTATTATATACTTTTACATTCTTTTTTGGAAAATAAAGTAACATGTAATTATGAAATTAGAGAAAAACCAGATTTTAGTATGTTTATCACAATGATTTTCAGTTAGAAAGGAATTGCATAAGTTTAGAAGAGAGGTGCTTCTAATGAATTCGATCTAAGTCTCAAAGCTCCTGCTGCTCAAATTCTTTTGTCTAGCCACATGAGATGAAAATATGCCAAGTTGATTCTTCCTTGTTGCATAATTCACATATCGGGTCTATTTCTATCCATTTGGAAAGAATCAAATTTGTTGGTAAACCTACATTTAAGAGTGATGCGTCCAAAATCTTGTCAGCCCTTAGATCTCAAGAATGACCTGCAAAAACGAACGTTAGATGTGGCCCGACCGCTGGGATCGGGAGTCCACCTCCGAAGGCTAAGTCAGTTGATGAACTTAATCACAAACGGCTCTACTAGAGCACAGAGTTAAGGAATGAATAACGAGAATACGATTCAGATTGTATCCGTCCTCCTACCTTGTGAGTAGGTGATGTCTTATATAGAGCGTACCTTCGAATCTCCTTCATTGGATGTATTTGAGCCTTCCTTGGATAGTCTTTGGATCTTAACAGATAGATCCGTGAGTGATAGATCTCTACTAGGTTGGACTAGTAGATGACTCCTTTGATAATGCGATCGTTATATGGTAGTTATCCATATAATAGCGATGAGTGACAGCCGCCAAATGCTGCTAGCCGTCTCTAGGTTGATTAACCTATTCCGATCGTATCGGATTAGGGCATGCTTGTGACTGAGTTAGTTTTCTTCCTCAGCAAGCCATCTCCTGGACCCGGCTCGCTCGGAAGCAAGTCGATTCCTTTCGTCCCGACCGGGGTCGAGAGTCGAACAAAGATTGAACCAGGTTCGGTTATATTTTCTCCATATCACGAGCCCCCCAGACCAAGCGTTCGGTCGATTTCGAGGGCTTGGTTTTTAACTGGGTTCTCTGTCAAACAATAGTTTTGCATAATACCCAACCCATTAAATGTCATGTCACATTTAATGTGGCTGTATCGCTTTTTCCTCGAGCATTGTGAGTATTATCACTTTTTGTGGGGGTGACGCCACACGTCCTTTGTAGCCAAAACTATCGTTGCTCATGAAATTGAAACGATAGATTCTGAACGCTTGTTTTTGATTCGTGCGTTCAAACTTTCGAACAGTCTTTAAATCTCGATCGTTGATGTTGAGTCCATCTCGATCGTACACGTCCTCGAACACTAGTGCAAGTGCTTAAAAGCGGTTCGTTGTCTTCGTAGGTTTCATTCTCTTTGTTTGAAATTTTGAAATCTCGTCGTCTTCTTCACGCCCTCATGATCTTCTCGCTCTCGAGCTTTCTCCTTCAGTGTTTCAGTAAGTCTACTGACTCTTTTGCAAAGTTTACTTTCGTCTCCAGGTTTCTTTTCTCTTGCTAGAAACCACAATCAGACTTTTTTAGTAATGGAGGGCAGTAGGGTTTCTTCTGAAATTCTTCCTGGACTTAGCGCCGGTAAAGGTGATATTGGTGATGAGGCCTTTGCCTCTGTCCCCTCCGAACAGTCAGATAATGACAAGAAAACCCTAACTGCTCTCTAGCGTGACTTCGCAGAAGTTAGCCAACAAAGAAAAGCAGAAGCAAATGCTGAGGCTTCTTCTGCCCTTCCTAAGTTTGAACCATCCAAGACTCCGAAGGCGATTGCCGAATCCTCTGGGCAGTCCAAACAACCTATCAAGTCCACTGATGGACCTAGTTCTGTTGCCTCCTCCTTTACTAAGGAAAACCTTCCTTTAGCCGTCCAACGTTTCGACTTTCCTTCCTCGTACAAACTTAGGGCTCCCACTTCTGATGAGAGGGTTGATTCGATCCTTCCTAGCGAATTTTCCCTGTATATAGATACTCTGGAAAGCGGAGTTTGCTTTCCCTTCTTCAATACTTTGTTTTCTGCTATTCTGAATCATTGGGACATTTGTCCCGGAATGCTTCTTCCAATAGTTGGCGTCTCATCGTCGGCTTCTTGGGTTTATGTTTTGAACTCGGCATCATACATTCTCTTCCTCTTTTTGTACATTTTCATGTTCTTTCTCTTTCCCATCCTCCTGGCTGGGTTGTGCTTTCCAAGCGCAACAAAGTTGAGCTTGACTAGTCGAGCAACATTCTTGCCAGGGGAACCTGCCCTTCCAATCACAAAGGGTGGCACAAGCGGTATTTTTTCTGCCGAGCGCCTCAATCAGATCTTAACTTCCCGACCACCTGGAAACTGTATACTTCATACTCTGAGGGCAACCGAGTCCCTCAACTATCCAAAGAAGACAAAGCTGCTATCAGGAAGATCAAGTCAATTCCATGGTATCAAGAGATACATGGACATGAGATGGAATACAACTCCATTCTTCAATACTGGGGGCTGGCTCAACGTGAGCTTTCTAACTGCCACGTTTCACTTTCTTGAATGTACTGCAAACTTTTTTATTTCTTACATTTGTCTTTCTTTGTAGTGCCTCCAAAAATGAATCCAGACAACCTTCAGGCGAAGGCTGCCAAGGCCGTTGTGACTGCAGAGCAACGGTCTCCTCGAGCATTGACTGTAGAACAGGTGGCCTCTGTGCTGCCTTCAGACCCTTTTTACAAGGGTATTAGAAACCTGAAGCCAGTGGTTGAGGCTTCGGGGAGAGGGAAGAAACCGATGGTGGAAGAGGTCGAAATTCCCTCTCCCGTTCGAACCAAAAGGAAGCATGACTCAGTCGATGCTTCTGCCCTGAAGAAATCCAAAAAGAATAAAGATTCTGAGGAGATCTTCGTCCCCCAATGGTCTTTGATGAAGACAGACAGAGTTACACAGGATCCTGAGAAGGCTGCCTAGTGGAGCTCTCTTGGCCTTATGCATGCCGACCGTTAGGCCTTTGAAACCTTGCAAGACGACGTTCTCGTTCGTCTTTCAACAAGGTATAAAGATTCTTGAGTTTTTACTACTTGCTTTGTAATCTCTTCTGGGATCTTTGATAATTTTCCTGCTTTTCTAGGAATGCTGTGGTGAGCTTCTATCAACGCATTGAGGCATTGAGCCGGGTTGGTCGTAGCAGCTCCTTGCTGTAGACCTGTGAAGAGAATTTGGAGAAGGCCAATTCTGAGGTAGACCGGCTAAAGAAAGCAGCCGAAGAGTCATAGGAGAAGAATGACAAGGCCATGAGTTCCTTGAGAAAAGAACTTGACCTGTCGGTTAGTCGTGCTGCTGCTGCTGAGTGCGAAGCCAAGAAGCAGAAAAATGAGGCTACCGCATTCGGGGTGAGAGCCTTGAGCTTAAGGCTTTGGAGAACGAATGCCTGAAGAAGATGGCGGTTCCCAACAAGCCCGAACATCTATCACAAGATCTTCGGAGGGACTGCATTCGGAAGTATCTGAACAGTGTTCCTTTCACTGACTTGATGAGTTCATTCAACCTCCAAGCTTATCGAGAGAGGCAGAATGATGTTTGGAAAAAGATTCTTGAATCTAACCCTTCCTTTGACACAACTCCCTTTTGTAGCATGTGTCACAAGGAAATCATCGAGAAGCTTGAGCTGCCTTTCCCCGATTGGGTTATGGAAGAAGAGGATCCTTATCTAGCAGATCCAGGCATCGAGAAGTATCTTGCTGATTCGCCGCCTCTTTCCGAAGAAACTCAAAAGCCTGCCTCAGACAACGATCCTTCAGCCCAAAATGTAAAAAACCAAAAGGAAGTGTTTTTTTTTTTTTTTTTTTTTTGTAAGGGTTGGCCCCCACGGCCTTCTATAATGAAATAGAACAATGCCTCCTTTTTCTCGAACTCTTCCAATAATAGCCATAATACTTTCTCATATCGTATCTAGGGATTTGTCTGTTCCCTCACGTAAGAGATATTTAAGAATGAGATAAGTTATCATGTAGATTAACTTGTACCTTAATTGAAGATAACGCTTGGGACATTAGAGAGATGCGTTCGGTTAATTTGATTCTTCCGAACCTTTTGTGACACTTGAACTTTATCTCCCAACTGCTCCATGACGAAGCCCAAACGTTTCCTTGTATTCGCGTACAAGTTGCTTTTTCCAAGGAATTGGAAATACTCTCTTATTTAATACTGGTGCAACGGTTGGTATTTGGCAGTATCCTCGTATCAGGTGCACATTGTTCCACGTGGAAACCTAGGCTAGCCTTCAAGTTTTGAATTTTAAGCGCCGTTATCTCCTGACCGTTGATCCGGCATTTTTCGGAATTCGAAGCGTCTCTTCCATCATGTCCCTTGATTAACTAGGGCTTTCAACCGTCGCATCACTCCTTGAGGCTATTTTGTCTTCCTTTGCTGTCTCTATACTCTTGTCCTCCAACAATATCTTCGATCAGAACCTGAACATGTAAGTCTTCTGCTCTGTCATTCAGTTTTATCATGAACTTCTTCTTCTCCCTGAGTAATCTCCACAGTATACATACTTGGGGTTTGCTCATTACGGAAGTTCCCTGCTGGGTATTCGTTATTTGATATGTTCGACAGAAATCTAGGGTTTTCCCTTTTCTGCCATATTTTGTTGGATTTCTAGTACTAATGATGCTTGTTTTTCACCTACAGTGCCTCCAAAAATTAACTTGGATAATCTTAGGGTGAAATCTTGCAAGAAGACTACTCCAGTGCTGACGAAGGTCGTTCCCTCTAAGGTGATTGCCGTTGGTGAATCTTCTAAACGTGGAGAGATTGTTGTTGGTGAATCTTCAGATCAGATTCCCACAACTTCTTATGGTGCTTCTCCCATGCCTCCTTTGCCTAGAGAGACCGTTCGGTCTTCTAAGAGGGATGTGGCTCCCTCCGTCGTTGCTCGCACTGCTGAAATCCCTACTGGCACTACGCTGGAGTCTTCTTCCATTATGAAGACCCTTCGGGCTTCTAAGGAAGATGCGGTCCCTGCAGCCGTCGTTCGGACCTCCGAACCCAACTCTAGTGCTTGTTTGGCATCCTCCTCCAATCCTTCCGAGGAGGTTCTCCAGGAGGCCAAGGATTTTGCCACTAGAAGCGCCCTCGGTTGGTCGATGATGTGTTCCATCCTTCCTGGTCGTTGAAGAGGTCTTACTTGGTGACAGACAATTTTGACAAGGCACTAGAATGGTGCACTGTTGTTCAAATGCCTATTGAGAGTAGAGCCCTCTCTACGGTCCCAAATAGGGAACTTATGAAATCATTGGTGATGTAAGTTTCTCTTCATTACCTTTTGTTTTGAAGATTTTTTCTTTTGCTCTTGACTAACTCTTAAGTTGTTGCAGGAGTCTTACCGGTAACTTCCACAACCAAGTGGAGGCAGCCTTTAGACTCAATAGACTAAGTGATGAGCTTTCTAGGCTTCAGGAAGAATCCAAAGCCAAAGATGCCGAGATTGCTCGTCTTGGAAACCAAGCTTGGGAGATTGCCCGATTTAAGAATTTTGAGAACGAGCGTCTTCGTTCGGATTTGGATGGTGCCAGGGAGAAGATCCGGCAACTGGAGCGGGAAGTAGGAAAGCTTTCCGCAGGGGTGAAAGGGTCTGGAGCTGTGTCAACGTCCCGAAGGCAAGCTATTACCTTTTTGCCCGAGTCCCTTTCAACTGATGTTCGCAGGGCTTGCATCTTCAAATATTTGGAAAGTAAGCCTTTTGTTGACATGCTAAATGCTTATAACTTGCAGGCATACCTTGATGGTGAGAACGAGGTATGGGAATCGATACTAAGGAGAAATCCTTATTTCAACATGACTCCCCACCATGCCAATTGTCATCCTGAAGTGTTTGCAAAGCTGGGACTTCCTCTTCCTGCCTGGGCCAAGGATGTGATGGACCTTCCACCTCTAGATCCGGATATAATGCATCATCTTGACGACTCTCCTCCTCTATCTATTCTTAAAGGATTCAGCTATGAAGAGCTTGCCTTGAATGCAGGTTTGATCAAAGATTAGGCTTCTTCCGGAAAAGCTGGATAAAGATTATGGAATTGCGGAGGATTTTGTATTTACAAAATGCTTCGCAATCCTCGAGGGAAATAAACAAATGATAACATATGTTTTCCCTGATTCTTCTTCTTCTTCTTCTTCTTGAATTTGTGTTGCTTCTTGACTCTGTGTTGCTTCTGACAAAGCTGCTTCGATCTTGTTTGAACTCTTGACGATCACCCACGATGACCTTCCTTTTTGACCAAATGAAGATTGTATCTCAACACTTGTTATCTCATATGTATATTTGATGTAAAGGTTGGCCCCTTCTGATCATTTAAAGGAATAAAGAATTAACTTCATCTCTAAACTTTGTCAGTCAGTTGAGTCTTTGTTGCAGTAGGTCTTAGTTGTTTCAAAACAATGCCTTTACTTAAATATTTTTGTAGAAATTCAATAAGTTTTGAGAAGGAACTCACTCGGGTTTTAAACCAATGCCTTGTAGAAGGTCCCACACAAGTTTTAAACCGATGCCTTTACTTAAGAATTTTCGGAGAAATTCAATAAGTTTGAGAAGGAACTCACTCGGGTTTTAATCCGATGCCTTGTAGAAGGTCCCACATGGGTTTTAAACAGATGCCTTTACTTAAGAACTTCCGGAGAAATTCAATAAGTTTGAAAAGGAACTCACTTGGGTTTTAATCCGATGCCTTGTGGAAGGTCCCACACGGGTTTTAAACCGATGCCTTTACTTAAGAATTTCCGGAGAAATTCAATAAGTTTGAGAAGGAACTCACTCGGGTTTTAATCCGATGCCTTGTGGAAGGTCCCACACGGGTTTTAAACCGATGCCTTTACTTAAGAATTTCCGGAGAAATTCAATAAGTTTGAGAAGGAACTCACTCGGGTTTTAATCCGATGCCTTGTAGAAGGTCCCACACGGGTTTTAAACCGATGCCTTTTGATTTTTTCACTGGATCTGATCTTGAGTGTTGTGTGATTGCCCCCAATCAAAAGACAGTATGTTGAAAACTGAGAATTGTATTGATTGAGTTGAATTTTGTTACATCATGAATGAAAATAATAACCTCTTCAAGGATAATATTTCTTCAAGTGCCCGGCATTCCACTAACGATCCAACTCTTTACGGGTTGTCATGTTCTTTAGCTTATAAGCTCCCGAACCGACCGGTTTAATAACCATATATGGGCCTTCCCATGAAGGGTCCAATTTCCTCTGATGGCGTGGATCTAAAGCTAAGGTATTTCTCAATACCAAGTCTCCTGCTATGTATCGATGATTCTTCACTCGGGAATTATAATGTGATGCTATCCTTTGTTGATAATGTTGAGTTCGTGCTATTGCTTTTGCATGAACTTCATGTAACAAGTCAAGGCTATCTAGCAATCCTTGTTTGTTCGCTTTTTCTTAAAAATCTCTTTCCGTAGTGTTCCAGCCATTACCTCAATAGGTGCCAACGATTCAGATCCATAAGCCAGTTTAAAAGGAGTTTCTCCTGTGGGTGTTTGAACCGTAGTACGATAGGCCCACAGTACGTTGTGCAATTCTTCGACCCATAAGGCTTTATCAGCTTTGAGTCTTATCTTTATTCCCTCAAGTAATGTTCGGTTTGTAACCTCTACTTGGCCGTTGCTTTGGGGGTATGCCACTAACGACATACGATGCTCGATCAAATAAGTTCCGCAAAATTGTTCAAATTATGGGTTATCGAATTGAGTGCCATGATCGGTCACGATTATTTTTGGCATCCCGAACCGATATATGATTGACTCGAGCACGAACTTCTCCACCTTTCTTTCAGTGATGGTTTCCAGGGCGCTAGCCTCGACCCATTTGGTGAAGTAGTCAATCGCCACTATGAGATATTCCCTTTTGCCCGATGCCTTGGTGAATTTTCCCATGATATCGATTCCCCACATCGCGAAGGATGGGGTCTAGAATCAAAGTCAAGGTTTCAGCTGGGCGTTTTGATACCGTAGCATGGATTTGGCAATTGCTACACCGACGAACATATTCCATAGCAGCTTGTTGAAGCTTAGGCCAATATAAACCGAGCCTCAAAATTTTGTTTGCCAGGGCCTGACCGCCCATGTGAGCACCACAAATTCCTTCATGCACTTCGGCTAGAGCTAATTCCGATTCTTCGGGACCCAAGCATCTCAAAAGGGGTCCGGAATAAGATCTTTTGTATAGCCTTCTATTCTGCATAATGAATCGTGCTGATCGCACCTTGATTAATCTTGCTTCTTTCGGATCTTCTGGCAGTTTATCATCTCTCAGATATTTTACGATCGGATCCATCCAGCAACGCTCTGTTTCAATATAGGATATCTCCTTTTCCCAATAACTTGGAAAAGTTACTTCTTCTATGTAGACCGAAGGGTCTAAATTCTTTTCTTTGGCATTGGCTAATCTTGATAGCTCATCTGCCATTGTATTTTCCTTTCTTGGAATCTGACATACTTTCAGATTCCTAAATTCTTTCTACAATTCTTGCACAATCTCTTGATACTTTTGTAATCGGGGTTCTTTAACGCCATACTCCCCTTGTACTTGATTGACAATAAGCTGTGAATCACTAAAAATAGTCACGTCTGCTATCGCCAATGCTTTTGACAATCGAAGTCCAGCTATTAGGGCCTCGTACTCTGCCTCATTGTTACTTGCTTCGAATGCGAATCTTAATGCATATCGAATAATAAAACCTATTGGACTTTTCAGAAGAATTCCAGCTCTTGCTCCTTGGTTATTACTCGAAGCATCCACGTATACCTCCCACATGGTTGGAATAGTGGGTTCGGCAATTTCCTCGATCGGTGCAATAGTCTCTACTACGAAATATGCCAATGTTTGAGCTTTAATTGTCGTTCAAGGCTTAAAGCTTACTTGGAACTCACTGAGTTCGACCGCCCAAGCTACCATTCTTCCAGACAAGTCAAGTTTTTGAAGAACTTTACAAAGGGGAAAAGTAGTAAATACCTCGATTGGATGAGCCTGAAAGTATAGCCGTAGTTTTCTAGCTGCTATCATAAGAGCCAGAGCCTGCTTTTCGATTTGAGAGTACCGTGTCTCCGCATCAAGTAATACATGGCTGACATAATAGATTGGCCACTGCTTTTTGTCTTTTTCCCGAAAGAGTACTACGCTTACCGCCGAAGGGGATGCTGCTAAATATAGCTGTAAAATTTCTCCCTTCTCGGGTCGGGACAATAGCGGTGGTCTTCCCAGTGTTTCCTTCAGATCTTTGAAAGCTTTCTGACACTCCTCAATCCATTTTGCCTCCTTACTGCCCCTCAAGTCTTTGAGTGCTTTGAAAAAAGGTAGGCACTTTTCTCCCGATTGTGAGATGAAACGATTCAACGTGGCAACTCTCCCCGTTAAGCATTGCACATCCCGAACAGTCTTGGGGGCTTCCATATCAATCAAAGCTTGTATTTTGGCTGGGTTAGCCTCAATACCTCTTTGTGATATCATAAAGCCTAAGAATTTGCCCAACGAAACCCCGAAGGGACATTTTTCAGAATTCAACTTCATTTGATATTTTCGTAGTACCGAAAATACTTCCGCTAAATCCTCATTGTGCTTTGTTCTCATAGTGCTTTTCACCAGCACATCGTCAACATATGCTTCCACATTCTTCCCGATCAAGTCTTTAAAGATTTTGTTGACGACCCTCTGATATGCATCCATGAAACTCAATGTTTCATAGCCTGCTGTTGCATCTATCAACAGATCAATCCTGGCAAATTGGTAACAGTCTTTAGGGCAAGCTTTGTTGAGATATGTGTAATCTGTACACATCCTCCACTTTCCATTCGCCTTTTTGACCATTACCATGTTGGCCAACCAGATTGGGCATTCAATGGGTTCAATGAAACCAGAGTTCCTCAACTTTTCAACCTCGCCCCGAATGGCCTCGTACTTTTCTATGGAGAAATTTCTCCTCTTTTGAATAACTGGTTTCACCTTTGGATCTATCCAAAGTTTGTGCTTTGCAACTTGCCGATCAATTCCTGGCATGTCGTCCGCAAACCACTCAAACACATCGCTATTTTGTTGAAGAAAAAACTTCAACTACTTTTTGAATTCTTCCAGCTGCTTAGATCCGATATAAGTAATTTTTTTCTCATCATCGGGATACAACTGCACTTGTTCCAACTTTTCTACCGGCTAGGGCCTTTGCATTTCTGCTTCGTCCCGATCATCTGGTACTTCTATTGGTAACACAGTTACCTTTCTTGGGCCCTCCTTATCCTTCAAATATGCTACATAACATTGCCGAAAAATTCTTTGGTGAGATGAGACTTGACCAATCCCCATCTTTGTCGGGAATTTTACTTTTAGATGCTTTGTTGAAATGATAGCACCTAACTTTGATAAGGATGACCTTCCGAGGATGACATTGTAAGCCGGAAGCTCTCGAACCACCAAGAAGTTTTCCCGAACGGTAGCCTCCTTGGGGAAGCTTCCAATTGACAGGTCCAACTGTACTGATCCTTCCGCTATTGCAGACGATCCTGCAAAGCCATCTAGATGCGTGGATGACGGCTCCATCAAGTCTTCATCCACTTTAAGCTTTTGATAAGCTGCATAAGATAAAAGGTCTGCAGCAGACCCGGTGTCAACTAACACCCTATGTACTTCACGGCGCACAATTTCTACCTTGATGACTATGGCATCATCATGAGGTAAACAGACGCCTCTTTCATCTTCCTCGACGAAGGTGATCAAACCCTCACCATTCGGCATTTTACACTTCTGCATTTCTCCGGTCCCAACAAACTTGGAGATTTGGCTTAGCTTCCGGAGTGACTGTGAAATCCAGCCCAAAACCTAAATTAGACACCCTATTTGTTTTGGATGAAGAAGAACTTGTTTGATGTTTGACCTTGAAGTTGGACCTTGAGTATGGTGTTGATATGTTTAGAAGGTCCTAGGAAGTCAAGTCGGACCTCTCCCTAAGTGTAGATTCGAAAACCCATAGAAAATTGATGATGGAATTCCCTACTTGAAGAGCTTGGTTGATTTAGAAAAGAGAATGCACCTTGATGAAGAGAAGATTGGTTGATGACCTTAGAGCATGGTTAGATATGATTTAAAGCCATTTTCTTATACTAGGTAAGTTATAGTTGTTGTGTAGAAAGTTTCGTTTGATTCCGATAAGAGAAAGGCCCTAAAATCCTTGTTTTAGGCTATCCTTGTTAGCTGGGTCGACTGGGCCAATCAACCCAACCCACTCGACCCAAGTAAACAGAATTCGAGCAGAATCTTTTGTTTAGGTCATTATTGCTATATAACCTCATAACTTCGTGTTTTTAGTATCCCTAGCCTCCAAAACACCTAGAGAACGAAGGAAACTCATCTCCAAGCCTCCTTTGTTGTGGAAGAAGATCTACATTCAACTCTCAAGCTTTCTCTCTTTTGTTTTTCAATCAAAGGTTAGTATTCAATCTATTATGCTATTGATTCATTCTTACTAGGATCATTCTCTTCTCTGATTTGAGATTATGAGGAAGATATTGCATCTCTGCAATCATATCTTCTACAATCTCTTCTCATTCTATATGCTATGATTTCATATTCATTCTCTACATGATTTTCATGATTTCTTCTTAAACTATGATCATGTTCTTA
Organism: Hakea prostrata; assembly: GCF_041222555.1. Classification (NCBI taxonomy): domain Eukaryota; kingdom Viridiplantae; phylum Streptophyta; class Magnoliopsida; order Proteales; family Proteaceae; genus Hakea; species Hakea prostrata. The sequence goes on along the minus strand of NC_142607.1, from coordinate 49,713,575 downwards.
TTTGGATTTCTTCTAGCATATTAGATGCATCTCTATGATCATTCTTACTCTTGATTCACTGTGTTCATATACTAGAATGAGGTCTCATCATCTCTAGTTCATCTCTTTCATTCATAGCTTGTTTTCAATGAAAACCATGTTGTTTTCAAAATTAGAAAGTCTTGTTTTCCAAAATAGAAACTACGATTCTCAATTAGTAAGTAATGGTTTTAATGGTGGTTTGATGTCTAAACTATGCTTTTTAGTCTTAGACTACTGTGTTAGACAATCTCTCCAAGTTTCGTCGCATTCCGGTTTGTGTAGTATAGGTTTCGGATCAAGATTCTCTTTTTATTTTCGGATTTGCTCTTGGGCAGATTGCCTTGGTCGACTGGAGCACTCAACCCAGCCAATCAACCCGCAGTGACAGCAACTCTGTTTTTTATCCGTTTTGACTCCAATCTTTTGGAATCACTTTTTATGACCTATACATGTTTTGTCAAGCTTGTTTAGGTGATTTTGGATCTGTTCTCTGATCTCTTATTTGAAGACTATAAGTCCGGATTACGAGGTGAGTATTCCAACTCACAATATGCGTATTTACATGTTTTTATGTATTATGATTTGAATGCATGATTTAACTACTATTGTTTGGTTTTCTTTACATCATGATACTTTTGCAACTACAGTAACTTGTCCACATTGTTAATTTCACATTAGAATTGATTATTGTTTATGAGAATGTGATATGGACTATGATGTGGATATGAGTGTGATTATGATATGTTTGGAATCATGATGTGATGTGGATGCTTAGGTCGTAGTTGTGGAATGGGGAATGCCCTATTGGCGTTTCTGTCTTTCTCTTGGACATCGGTGGAAGTGGTATGGGATGCTTTCCTATGGTGCCCCTTGACTCTTTCCTTAACTACTGGTTGACATACCTAGGATTGGTCTAGTAGTGTTTGGCTAGGAATACCACTGTTATATCAGACCCGATTTGTCACATCCTCCCAGCCGGTACCCTAACTAGCATACCCGAGAGTGTGATCCACTGACCCGAACCGGGGTCAGAAGAGTAAAGTATCGAGTAATCAACCTCCCACATAAACAATAACATAATCATGAACAATAATAATCGATGTGCAACAGATAAACCAAAGATCCAAATAAGGAAAGAATACACCATGTATATGATCAGAGTACGAAAGATAATCAGAATGTCTAAATCAATAAGTAAAGTGAGGCTGAATCCCACTCTAGAAAAGTAGTTCTAAAAGAAAAGGAACAAGATAAAATCTAATCCCAATAGCAGGTACAATAGGTAACTAAATTGTTTTCAATCTTATAGACAACGTCTCTATAAGTATAAATCTCATAAATGGCACAAGGGCGCTTCCATTCTATGGTCGGACTAAGCATCGTATGGAGCATAACCACCCGAATCTGGTGTAATTGTCGTAACAGCAATCACCTTCCTGGAGATATGCCTCTTCTCCTAGTGCTTCTTCATACGAGCAGTCATGATACTCAGAACCTGTAGAATAATCTAACAAAACATTGTACAAAAGGAATGAGTTTCAAAGAAACTCAGTAAGGCAGTTAAACCGTAATAACATAAATGGCAGGATTTCAAAGCAAACATAAATGCAATATGGTATGAGACAAACAATGAATGTATGAATCTAACTCTATGTATGCTGGTCTCTATTGGCAGACATGCTTTAAGTCATAGCACCATACTTCTTTGGATAGGTCTCATCACACAACGCCTTTTGGTAGTGGGTCCGGCATCCCTCGGGACATTCCATGGCTGGGGGGTCAAGTCACCGCTCTCTCACATCACCATTGGTCTAATTAGGGGCAAAAGTGGGCGCATGTCGTGGGTCAAGCCTAGCCAAATGCAAGTCTCCTACTAAGTTACATCAAGTCAGATCCAGATACGTCCATTCCTCGCCCCTCACGGGTTGGTTACCGGTCTTAAGCGCCCGTGAGCCCAAGTCTAACCATATGCAACCCTACCGATAAATGGTCCCCACAATGTGATTCCTGTCCTCTCACGGATTGGTTACCGGTCTTGAGCGCCCATGAATCCCCATTGCTACCATGGGTCGTTCGGTCTCAATACCCCTCCGATTAGGGTCTGACATAACGGGACATCCTAGCCAAACACTACTAGACAGTCCTAGATATGTCATCCAATAGTTTAGGAAGGTGTCCAAAGGGCATCTCCGGAAACATCCCATAATATTCCTGTAGTAGTCCTAGGACAGAAGTGTCAAGAGGACACCTCCCCTTTCCAAACCATACTTAAGCATACACAAGCATCAATCCATAACCTCACATATATGGTAAATTCATATATGGAAAGAAATCAACAATAACATTCAACTTGTATAAAACTGGTATTTAAATCATACATCAGTCTATTTAATATAAACAGGTAATGCTACTGATATCAAGACAGTACAACAGTAGTATAACATTGTAAGAATCTAATTAAGGAAATAAACTAACAAGATTCAAATATAGAAACTAAGATATACAATTTATGTTGTTAAGGAAGTAACCATCCTTACCTTTTATAATTTGCAAAGGAATCTTAAGAATTCAAGTAAGACCTTGACAAACTTGAGAAGAAGGTCCTAGACAAGTGTATACAACATATTAGGAAAGATCCCTAAAAGAAAAGATATCAAAACAGTTGCTGTACTCATTGGTTGATTGGATTGGTCTACTGTCCCAGTCGACCAACAGAGACAGTGGAGTACAAAATCAGAGTTTTAAGAATAAAGAACCGAATTTGGTGGTTCAAAAGGGTACTAAACAAGGGGTAAACTACATTGGTAGTATCCTAACATAAAGAGGACTTCAAAACATCAATCGAATCAAGTTTTTGAGTCACAAATTAGGAAATAAAAGTTACCATAATTAGATTAATCATGGTTCTTGAAGAATTAAAAATACAAATCATAGACACGAACAATAGGAGAATGAATCATTGATTTTGATAAAGATATCATAGAAGGCATACATAGGTCTTCAAGAAATAGATCTAAGAACTTGAATCTAAATAAGGAAACAAAACTTACCATAGATGTATCAGTCATGATACTTGAAGAAAGCATGGTATGATAGAGGAGAAACAACTAGAGATTGATAGATCATGGATCATGTAAGGAAAACACAGCGATTGACTACTAATATGATCAGTAAAATAGATCTAAGAAGATCAGAATTTAAATCAAAGGCAAACGAAGACAAGATCATGATTTAGATCATGATTCCTTCAAAAGCTTGCAATGATCCTGATTACGGACATTGCTTTAGCCATTAATCCTTAGGAAGATCATGAGAGATAAGTTCAGAGATGTTTGCAATAGAGAATGCAGCATCTCCTCTACTGTCTCAACTCAAAAAGGAAAGAAAACAAGGATGAAGAAGAAGAAGAGAGTGTAAACATACCTTTTTGTATAAGAACACAAGTTTTGACGAAGATCCGTCAAGATAAACACCAAGAGCGCAAGGGAGATGACTTGCAGAGGTCTTTGGTTCGTTCCAAAGAGTTTGGAGGCAGAAAATACGAAGTAGACTCGAGATTGGACTTAAATAGAGCAAGCAAGACCTAATTACCAAAGACAGAACCCATTGGTCGAGTGGATTGGTCGACTGGTCCAGTCGACCAATGAGTCGACCAATTAGTTCAGCAAGTTCAAAACAGGGAATTGAAGGCTCAGATCAAATCCAAACATAAAGGGGTTTTGCACACACACCAAGTGACTTACCTAATAGGTAGAAATGCCTTCAAACCATGATAGAGAACACTCCAAGTTCATCAACTAATCCGATCTTCATCAAGATTCAGTTTCCATAAATAGCACATTGTCATCAACACTCATGGATTCAAAGCCAGACACCAAGTCCTCCACTGGGATGGCCCAAAGCTGACTTCTTGCTTTACTTTGAGTCGTCGGTCCTACAAACAACAGGGTTTTTCCGAGTCAAGGTTAGGGCTGGGTTTCACACAATTTGGAAGGGTATTGAGACCGAACGACCCGTGGCAGCAATGGGGATTCATAGGCGCTCAAGACCGGTAACCAACCCGTGAGGGGACATGAATCACATTGTGGGGGCCATTTATTGGTAGGGTTGCATATGGATAGACTTGGGCTCATGGGCGTTCAAGACCGGTAACCAATCCGTGAGTGGACATGAGAGCTTCCCGTTTACTATATGTGGATGACCTATAGGGTTGATGAGTCCCTATTTGAGAGACTCGGATACGCTGACTCTAGTGTGAAGGATACCGGAAAGGATCCCGAGAGGGGAGGAATGGACATATCTGGATCTGAGTTGATATGACTAAGTAGAAGACTTACATTGGGCTAGGCTTTACCCTGACATGCGCCAATACTTAGACCAAATGGTTATGTGAGAGAGCGGTGACTTAAACCCCATCCAAGGTTGTCCGTAAGGTGTACCGACCCATTACCAACCGATGATGTGTGATTGAGACCTTCCCAAAGAAGTATGGTGCTATGACTTCAAGCATGTCTGCCAATAGAGACCAGCATACATATATAGAGTTAGAAGCATATTTGTATTTATTGTTTCATATCATTGCATATATGTTTGTTTGTGAATGCATGTGAAGATTCTTATTGTGTTTGGTTTACTTGCTAAGTTCTTTTGAGCTTACCCTTTGGGGGACTTGTTTTTAGATGACATTGCAGGTACGAAAGAGAACCCGTGCCTTAGTACGGAGGACCTTTCCGTACATGGTACAGCTCCGGATGTCCTCGGACAAGGTAATGAACAGCGAGACAGCCAACATTTGGATTTGGGCTGCACTGACAACTCCTATTGATGGCAGCCGGCATCATCTTATTCGTCGATGGGATCGTGTGCTAGATGCTGATCTGAAGCTTCAAGAGCATGACCCTAAAGTGAAGAAGATGAAGACTGAAGAAGAAGAAGAGCCGACTGAAGATGTGGATTAGATTCTCTTGTTTCTTCTAGACTTTTATTTTACTTGTATTAGCTTAGAGCTTCCTTTAGATTTCGATCTACCTTCCGCATATGTTGTGGGGTATATTTCCGCTATACTCTACAGTTGTCTTTTGATTTGGTACTTGTTATTCCGCACTCTGATATTCTTTAGTGATCCTTCTGTGATCCTTTCTTGACTTTTACTATTAACTTATTAGAATACAATGATTTGTTCTTGCTTTTGATTATGTTATTGTGCTAAATGGATATGATCATTCCCAAACTTGATCTTTTGGGCTGTGGAGCACTCCCCCGGGTAACCCAGATAGGGTATAGGCTGGGTGTATTTGGGCGGGATGTGACAATGACTCAGGTTCGGGACCTCCAAATATTGTTAGTATGGGTGACCGAGTGGCGTCGATCACCTCCTTACCTTTCTTAGATTTTGGAGCCTCCGCCGGTTGTTCTGGACTAACCGAGCGGTCCCTTTTGTTACCTATGTCTCGCTGTTCCCCTCGTCTTCCTCTGACGAAATTGGACAAGTGCCCTTGAGATATCAATCTTTCAATATCTACTTTTAAATGTCTGCAATCATTGGTATAGTGACCATAATCCTTGTGGAAACGACAATACCTCTCTCGATCCTGCTCCCCAGGCTTGGTGGGAAGCTTTGGAGGCCACATCAAGATATTCTAGCGCCACCCCTGGTGAGGCTTCCAGACTCGATCACGAACATTCTGTTTCGACTTCTGCTTGTTCTCAGGAGCCTTCTATTCTTTTGTAGAGGCTTTATTATCCCCCTGGCGTGCGTCTAGGATCTCCGTGACCTCTACCGCCTTTTGGCATCTTTGCACCAGTTTAGCATAAGTGGTAGGCATATCTTGAAGTAATAACTCCAAGAGTCGTCGGTTAGTGAGTCCAGTGAACAAAGCAGTTTTAGCCACTTGCTCATCTAGATTCTCTATCTCCATTGTAACCCTGTTAAATCTTTTCAGGTATTCCCAAATCGAGTCACTCTTCCCTTGTCTGATAGTGAACAAGGTCTTCTCGGTCTTTTTTATTTGGATTCCGCTTTGGAATCGCCCTATGAATTTGCGCGCCAATTCTTGAAAATCTACTATCTTTCCCGATGGGAGATTCGAAAACCATTTTTGTGCTGCTTCAGTCAAGGATGAACCGAAAACCCTGCAAAGGATTTCATCGGAACTACCCACAACAGCCATAGTTTGCTGATAATAGCTGATGTGAGCGGTGGGATCTCCCGAACCATCAAACGTGGAAAAAGTTAGCAAGCGGAAATTGTGAGGAAACTAATATCCGGCTATGGGCCCGGCAAACGGAGTTTTTCGAATAATCGAATAAATATCATCTGTTATCCTCCCCCTCACCAATTGTCCGAGCTTTTGATTTATATTGGCCAATTCTTGACCAATATGTGCTGACCGATCTCCGATGACACGATCATTCTCTCGAGCAGCACAATCATTCTCTTGAGCAACATGTCTGATAGTTGGTGAGTGAGTTCATACTCCTGCACCCAACCTTGTATTTGAATCGGTCGTACTTCCTTGTGGCCCGTTGAACCGATCGTCTCGCCTAAGGAGTTCTCCAGTTCTCCTAGGTTCTCTTTCTCGCCACCGGTCGCCTTCCCGAAAGTTTTGACCGACATTCTGTTCATCGATCAGTCGTTGCTCCCGCTATAACGTGCGCCTTTTTGCATCACGATTAACGGACGCTTGCAGTGCCACCACTTGCCTGGTTAGCACACGAAGTGCCTGACATACCTCCAACATCTGAAGTTTCAGTTGATCCAGTTGATACTGGAGTGGATCCGGAGGATTATTACCTCCTTGACCACCATCTTCTCGCACTTCATGGGGTCAACTTCCCTCTGGAATATCTGGATTATTTACTCCGGGAATTTGGACGCCAGCATCTCGTTGGGCTGCAACAGCCGCTGCTGCTGATGATAATCTAGTCACCATGGCTTTCTGAAATGTTTCCCACAGACGGCACCAAATGATGTGTCCAAAATTTGCTCAGCCCTTAGATCTCCTGAGAATGACCTGCAAAAAACAAACGTTAGATGTGGCCCGACCGCTGGGATTGGGAGTCCACCTCCGAAGGCTAAGTCAGTTGATGAACTTAATCACAAACGGCTCTTCTAGAGGACAGAGCTAAGGAATGAATAACGAGAATACAATTCAGATTGTATTCGTCCTCCTACCTTGTGAGTAGGTGATGTCTTATATAGAGTGTACCTTCGAATCTCCTTCGTTGGATGTATTTGAGCCTTCCTCGGATAGTCGTTGGATCTTAACAGATAGATCCGTTGAGTGATAGATCTCTACTAGGTTGGACTAGTAGATGACTCCTTTGATAATGCGATCGTTATATGGTAGTTATCCATATAATAGCGATGAGTGACAGCTGCCAAATGCTGCTATCCGTCTCTAGGTTGATTAACCTATTTCGATCGTATTGGATTAGGGCGTGCTTGTGATGGTGTTAGTTTTCTTCCTCAGCAAGCCATCTCCTGGACCCGGCTCGCTCGGAAGTGAGTCGATTCCTTTCGTCCCGATCGGGGTCGAGAGTCGAACCAAGATTGAACCAAGTTCAGTTATATTTTCTCCATATCAAAGAGACAACAAAATAATATTTTAAACTTTGGATGTATTGGTAGCTTCCAATGAAACTTCCACAATCGAGAGAATGTTGGCAGTGAGTCATGGTTATTTGTATTTGACAAAGCAATTTCTGCTAGCTTTGCAGAGAATTCACCTATTGTCGATAATAGAGATAACCATGAGTCTTGTGTTGGGGATGGATTAATTGAAAGAATTAACTATGACAGAGAAGAAGTTAGTGAGTTAGTTTTGCTCTGATTGTTCAGTTCCCTGCTTCTTTGCTGGTAGTTGTTGTGTACTTCTCGCACCGTAGCTTGCCTTTGCCATAATAGGAAATTTTGTCACACCTACCATATGGTTTGTTGTTGTTTATACCCAAGGATCAAACCAAAAGTATTTGTCTTTCCAATCACCAATTTTCCTTTGTACGATTGTTTGAAGAGTGGGGAGAGTGGTGGTAATACTTTTCCATATCCATGATCCTTTTTTGTTTTTTACTTTTGGATCAAGGATAGATGAGTTGGAGAAGTATCTTGCTTTGAGAATTCCTCCTTAGAGAGAGTTAGGGTTGTTGAGAAGCCTCCATCGTTGTTTAAGTAGCAAGGTACAATTAATATGCTCCATTCTTTTAAAACCTAGTCCTCCTTGTTATTTAGGTTTACAACATATCTCCCAAGAGATGAGTGTCAATTGTTTATTTTTGTTAGGTTTTCCCAACCAAAATTGTTGATGGATTGTATCCAATGTGCTACACACCATTTTGGGGAAACGAAAACACTGCATTAGATAAATAGACTATGATTGAAGTACAGATTTCATGAGTGCTTCCCTTCTTGCATAGGATAAAGACGAGGCTTTCCAATTGGCCATTTTGCTTCTCAATTTGGCAAGGAGGTGTTCAAAATTTTTTGTTTTGACTCTTGTATGGAACAACTAAGTTCCTAGGTAGGTTGCATTCTTTTTCATTTCCTGAATGCCTAGCACAAATAAGATTGCTCCTTTGTTGACCTGGTCCACATTTCTAGAGGAAAAAGCACCACCTTTTTCAAAGTTGATTTGTTATCCTATAATATCAAATAAAATGTCAATGGTAGCTTGAAGGGCTAGTACATCTTCCTTTGTCACTCTACAGAAGAGAAATGTGTCATCTACAAAGAATAGACGTGAGACTTCCGAAGCATTTCTGGCATTTTTGATGCCTTTGAAGAGGTTGAGATCCCTATATTCAGTAAGCAGCCTTGATAGGACATCCATAATGAGGAAGAGATATGGGCTTAAGGGGCATCCCTGCAGTAGTCCCTGAGATCCCGTGAACCAATGGTAGGGGCAACCATTAAGTTTCACAGAGTAAGAGGTTGAAGATATAAGAGTTTTGACAGTATTACACCAATAGTTATCAAAACCCCACATTGGGAACAAATTAGTTATAACACCCCATTCAACCCTATCATAGGTCTTGGATATATCCAATTTTAGAGCTACATATCTAGTCTTTGCTCTTATTATGCTCATAAAATGGAAAATCTCATGTGCAACTATTATGTTGTCTAAAATTTGTCTATTAGGGACAAAAGCACCTTGGCAAGGAGAGATGAGGCTTTGCAAGTAGGGTTTTAGTCTTTTAGCTAGGGTTTTAGTCTTTTAGCTAGGATTTTTGCTAGGAGCTTGTACCTAACATTGCAGAGACTAATAGGTTTGAAGTCCGACGCTTTTTTTGGGATTTTCTATTTTTGGGATTAAGCAAATCAGGGTATGTTCATGAGTGTTATTTTAAAGTGGTCCCCATAAAATTACTAGCAATTCAAAAAATTATTATAAAATTTTAGAATGCAATTTAAATTTTTTTTGCGACAAGGCTAGGCCAAGAAAATAATGCCTTAATTTCTAATCTACCATTTATTATCAAAACCTAAATCATTTGGTTATATTTGTGCTCTGATAGATAAAGGAGGAGTGAACAAATCTTAACTTGGAGTCTTGAACCTGAGATTAGACCTTCCACTAAAAAAAAAATCAATGAATAAGGCCAAAGTTCACCCCTTAGCTAGAAAATCAAACCTTTGAAACCAAGTAATTGTTAATAACCATAATTATTGAGAAATTGGAACAGAAATGTCTCATCTGGAAACTCCCATCTCTCAACGTTCCTATTAGGGGTTTCTTTCAAAGTCAAAGTCATTATGATAATGAAAATCTTTCTTTGGTAAGAATGATGGTGATAGACTCAAGTCAAGGCTGAGGTCAATGCATCATAAGTCTCTCAGCAGGACCACATAGAAAAATTGCCTCCCTCTAGACTTTGCTTGTGCATAAACTTCTGATAAAGATGTCAAATGATATTGTATCGTACAATACAAAAAATCAATACAAAAAACTAATATTATATCATATTGTTCTCGAATATACATTTACAAGTCGTTAATGTACGGTGACAATATGTCTTCGATAGTTTTATGAAGTGATATCTTATATGTTATCCACAGGTCTCCTAACACTTATCTCTGATATTCATTCTTGTAGAATGGTAGTTTCGTGAAAAGAATTTGTTTTACCTGCATTCATGCTTTGTGTAAGATTTCGGAGACACTATCTTATTAGAAGGGATCAAAATTTGGAATAAATTTTTCTACTCTCGTGAGTACCTCTAATGTACTCAAACTCTTCCATCAAAAGTTTTATCTTTGACTTCCCCAAAAAAATGAACTCTTAGTTATCCTTCACCAATGCTATTTTAAAATGGCCTCCATAAAATTACTAGCAATTCAAACAAACACTAGAAAACCTTTTGCTAGAGCCAAGAAAATAATGCCTTAATTTCTATTCTATCATTTATCATCATAATTTAAATCATTTGGTTATATTTTTCCTTTAATAAATAAATGAGGAGTGAAAAATGTATACTTGGAGTCTTGAACCTCAAAATAGGTCTTTTACTAAAAAAATCGATGAATAAGACCAAAGTTCCCCACCTAGCTGTAAAATAGAGTCGATAACATGAAGTTTGAAAGTGGATTCCAAAGTTTCAAATCTTTGAAACCAAGAAACTGTTAATTAACGACCATAATAATTTATCTATTTTTAATGAGAACAACAAAAGTTTGTTTAGATATTTATGACAAGTATATAATGTCTCCAATGGGATGTCCCAAAGAGTTACAGATGTGTGGGGTTTGTTTCGCTAAGTTGGTAAACCATTGTGAAAGGCTTGTATTGGAGAAACCTGTGGCTGCGTTTGTTTGCTGGAATAAAGGTGGGGTGGGAAAAAAGGGGTGGGAAAATTGTTGAAAAATGTGTAGATTTTTTACTTTTCCCTTAAATCCCAAAATGCTAGATTGTTTGGTTGTTTGGGGTGAGAAAGTGGGAGACAAGTTTCCTTGATTCAAGGAAACTTGTCTGCTGATGTGGCAATCCAACTTTCCCACCCCATGCCATTTTAAAACCCCACATATTTGGTGGGACTTTGTGGGAAAGTTGGAAAAATTAAAAAGTGAGACCCACCCCTATCACTTTTCCACAAAACCCTTTCCTTTCCTTTCCTTTTCCCTCACCCCACTACACATGGGACCTATATATATTTTTTTCCCACCCCACCTTTGCAAACAAACGCAGCCATAATGGTTGTGTTTGATAATAATGATTTGACTTTAAGTAAGGTGCTCGCGTCCTCCAGAGGCCAAGGATGGGTGTGTGGTTTGTTAAGCACGGCTACAATGTCTAGGTGAAAGCACCAAACACTGCTCCACCATTGGAGATGACTTATTGGATGTGTTAAGCCTTGTCCAAGACAATGAAGATCTGGGAAGTAGGTTCTTGTTGGACCCTAGTCGAATTCTTTTTTTTTTTTTTTTTTTTTTTTTTTTTTTGGTGAAAATATGAAATTTCATAAAACAGGGAGGCAAGAAAAACACAAGACATCTTGAGAGCATAACTCAAGAAGCCAAGGCTCGGAAACGGGCCACACTGTCTTACTTGCCAACGACAGCGCCCTCCTGGCTAGAGCATCGGCTACACAATTAGCCTCTCTAGAAGTAGAACAAAAAGACCACCTAGGAATCTGATGGACCAAGATTTGAATGTCATCTAAGATTGGGCTAACCTCCATAGGATCGCACGGTAGAACCCGATTGAGAAGAGAGATCAGGTACTCGCAATCCGACTCAAAGCAAACATGCTCCAACTTGGCCTCGATCGCCGCCAACACCCCGCATCTGAGAACCTCTGCTTCGCCACACAACGCAGAAGGGTATCGCCCGGGCACAGATAAAGCCAAGCACAAAGTCCCACTTGAATCACGGCCCACCACTCCCAAGCCACCATTAACATTAGAACAAGCATAATCATAGTTGATTTTGAACCCCTGGGAAGGTTTTGACCATAGTGGTCTCACCTCAGGTCCACCACTAGTACCACTGACATTAGATCTAGCAGATCCATCAACAACACCCCAAAACTCAAAATGGGCTTTCTTAGCACTACTGACAATTTCATCAGGGCTCCATTTCTTCCCATTAAACACCAAGTCATTACGGGCTAACCACAAATACCAGCAACAATAGAAGAAAAGGCTCAGCATCATTTTATCCAACTTCTTATCTGGGAATCTCAGGGAACACCAATTATTAAGCACCATGGTCAAGGAAGCTGTATCAAGAGACTGTAAAATCGGGGCCAAATCACATGCAAACCAAACCGCTCGTGTATGGTCACACCCAAATAGAATATGGTTGATTGAATCTACCCCTTTGCCACATCTTCTACAGTCACCATCCACAATCACCTTCCTCTTTTGCAGCCCAACCCCTGTAGAAAGACCATCATTTAGAGCCTTCCAAATGAAATTCTTCACCTTAGGAACACACTTGGCACTCCATACTCTTTAACATGCATGCGGCTTCACCAGCTCCCAATCATGTCTTCTTGAAGACGACCCTCCAAGAGCTGCCCAGTAGTCTCTTCGGTTGCATAGAAGATGATATGCACTTTTCACTGAAAACCTTCCATTCTTATCGGCACCCCATACCACCTTATCATCACCCTGGGTCCATCTAATTTGGATCTTCATAATAGCCTCTTTCTCTTCTTGGTTAAACCATTGATCTAGCAAATCCCTTCTCCACTCCTTAGATATTGGATCAATGAGATCTGCCACCATATTAACATTGCAATCCAACGGCTTCGGAGAAATGACTTGAAATAATGGAAGATCAGGTATCCAATTACAACCCCATATAGGAGTTGTTGTTCCATCCCCAATTTGACTCAAAAGACCTAACTGTAGCACTTCCCGTCCCTTAAGGATACTCTGCCAAGCCCACGAGGCCCCTGATCCCTTTCGTGCCTCCAAAAAAGAACAATTTGGGAAATAAATGGATTTCACAAACTGGGCCCAATAAGATTCTGGATTTTCCCACAACCTCCAGGCCACTTTAGTCAAAAGGGCTTTATTATTAATATGAGAATCTCTAAAGCCCAGTCCACCCCTTTCCTTGGATCTACATAACCTTGACCAAGAAATCCAATGAAGTTTCTTCCCATCCCCAAATTGCCCCCAAAAGAAGTTGGACAAGTCCTTTCTAATCTGTTTGTGAACCCCCCCAGGAAGAGCAAAATGAGAACCTGCAAATGTTGCCATGGCCGAACCCACTGATTTTATCAAGACCTCCTTGCCTGCTTGTGATAGGAGTTTGTGCTTCCACCCTTGAGTTCTTCTAGATACCTTGTCTCCCACCTCCTTAAACAGTTTGGATTTAGCAATCCCAAAGTTTGTAGGAAGCCCCAAGTATTTTGCCGGACCCTCACCATATTTTATCTTCAACACCCTAGAAAACCACCTTTGAAATCTCATAGGGGTATTTGGGCTAAAAGTGATGGTGGACTTTTGAAGGTTGATAGCTTGCCCACTTGCCTTACAATACAGCTCTACACATGCTTTCAGATGACAAATATACTCAAGCTTCAACTCAGAGAACAACAAACAGTCATCAGCAAACAACAAATGAGAAACCCTAGGAGCCCGATTCTTGATACTGATCCCCTTAATAAGCTGACTAGCCTCAGCCCCTTCCACTATTGAACTAAGAACCTGGGAACATAATATGAAAATGAAAGGGGACAGGGGATCCCCTTGCCTAATACCCCTTGATGGAGTAAAAGAACCCTTCTCCACTCCATTAACCAACATAGTGTATGAAACAGAAGAGATACACTCCATGATTAGGTCCACCCATCTACAAGAAAACCCTAACCGAATAAGAGAGGCCCGAATGAAAGGCCACTCTAACCGGTCATATGCTTTCTTCATGTCCAATTTGAGGGCCAAAAATTTTTTTTTACTCTTTTTTTGATGTCTCACATAATGGTATAGCTCATGTGCAATAAAAATATTATTAGAAATCAGACGATCAGGAACGAAAGCTGACTGAGATGGGGAAATGATACCTGCTAGAGCTGAACTGAGTCTATTTGCAAAGATCTTTGAGATGATCTTAACCACCACACCACAGAGACTGATGGGGCGAAAATGTTCAGCCACCTCCGGACTTTCAATTTTCGGGATCAAACACACAAACGTATGGTTAAGATCCTTAGGGAGAACACCATTAGAGAAGAAATCATAAACAAACTGGCACACATCTTCCTTGGTTATATTCCAGAATTTTTGGTAAAACAAAGGGGGATACCCATCGGGCCCAGGGGCCTTCAAGGGACCCATATCATTTAAAGCCTTCAAAATCTCCTCCTCAGATGGGCTTTGGTCCAAAATTGCATTGACCTCCTCACTAACTAGGGGATTCACTGTATCTAGAGCCTGAACTAAGGCCTCTTGGTCCACTCCCTCAGAAGTTACAGCCATCACGAAGTGATCCAGTAGAATTGCATCTAGTTGTTCTTCATTTGAAGTCCAAGAGCCATCCCCTTTCTTCAGCTTCAGAATACGATTAAAATGACGCCTTTGAATAGTCGAAGCATGAAAGAAAGAAGAGTTTTTATCTCCACATCGGATCCACTCCACTCTTGATTTCTGGCACCAAAACAGTTCCTCCCGTAACAACTCCTCTTCCAGCTTATTTAAGATTTCGTTCTCCTCCTCTTGATTGAAGTCTTCTTTCCCTTTGCTCTGAACTATTCCCAAGCTAGTTTTCAGCTCTTTAATTTTTGTCTGTAGGTGACCAAATTCATCACGGTTCCATTTTTTTAGAGCAGCTTTACAATTCTGTGCTTTACGCACAAGAATATGAATATCATGGTCTCCTTGCTGCGAATTCCAAGCCTGTTGCACCACTTCTTTACATCTTGGATCCCTCAACCACATAGCCTCAAAGCGAAAGGGTCCAACTCCCTTCACACGGCCTCCCTCGGTATCAAGAAGCACTGGGGTTGTGGTCCGAACAAAACGCGAGCCTAATGAACACCGAGGCATCCTCGAATAGTACCCGCCATTCAGCATTGGCCACTGCTCTATCAAGCTTAATTCTGATATTTGCTGCTCCCTTTCTTCTATTATTCCATGTAAAACATGGACCCTTTGCCCCTAAGTCCATCAATCCGCAATGAGAGAGCAAGTCCCTGAATTTTTGAATGTCCTTGTCACCTCTTCTATTTCCTCCAGCCTTCTCATGCCAACCCATGTAACTGTTGAAGTCACCACAGCAGACCCAAGCTCCACCTCTATTAACTCCCAATTGGGCTAGTTGGTCCCACACTAATTGCCTCCCCTCTTTGTCAGGGTCACCATAAATACAACTTAAGAAGAAACTCTTCCCCTCCAATCTCACTTCTGTATCTAAAATATGATCATCAGCATGAAGAACATTAATTCCCACTGTATCTTTCCACAGAATAGCAAGACCCCCCCGAGATCCCCTTGCATTCACAGAAAAAATTTCATCAAATCGCAACCTTCTCTTAACAAAATTCATTCTTGACTCTTGGCTTTTAGTTTCAGCTAGGAATAACACATCTGGTTTTTCAGCCCTGGAGAGATTATTTAAAGCACGAACTGCCTTGGAGCTCCCCAAACCTTGGCAGTTCCAGCTAATGAGTCTCATAATGACCCGTGGGACTGATTCCCCCCAGTCGCCACGGGTCCAGATGGTAAAAAATCCTCATCCTTAGGAGCACTGGAACTTTTCCTACCTTGCCTAGCCTTCTTCACTTTTGTCAAAGGTCTAGATGGTTCAGCCAAAGTAAGGGCTCTTCTTATATTAGGTTTGGTTTGATTTCGAGTGAGATGAATAGGATGAGTATGGGAATGGGAATAAGATGAAGCACTGGCAGCAGGATAGTTGGGAGGGTTAGAACAGTGGGAGATAAACGGAGTCATACTAGAAGGACAAGAGTCAGCAGGGTTCACTGGGTTGGTTGTTGATGAGAAAGGTAAAGCCATATTAGAAAAGGGAATGGTACAACTTGGGTTTAACGAAGTAGCATGGGTAACTGGGTTCCCAACTAGAAAATGAGGCAATCCAGCATTACCCACGTAGCATGGGTCAGGAGGTAGCTGAGAGGGGACCACCATTGAAGGATTATACACTACCTGGGGAACTGGTTGAGGACAATTTGGACTCTCCTGGTTTGACTGAGAAAGTTTAAAGTTTGCCATATGTTGAAGCAAGGACATGACAGCTGGGGAGTGCTCAGGGCAAACACGCAAATAGTCTTGGATAGGGCCAGGAATGTGAAGATGGTTATCGATATTTGTGGTTTCATGATTCGGGTAAAAATTTGAATTTGGAGAATTTGAATACAAGACGGTTGATGGGTTATTTGGATCAGACAGAGGATTGGGTTCCGTTCCTTGATTGCGATTTAACATACCTGAACTAGGCAAGGTCAAATCTCCAGGCAAAATGATCCCCAATGCAGACTCTGTTCTGCCACATGGCCTTGATACAGTATCCCTTCCACTATTGATTTGACTTCCTACAGTACTCCTGGCAGAAAAGACAGAAACCCTATCACTACCATCTTCTCCATCTCCGGCCATCTGCAAGTTAGTTTCCGGACCGGCTGATCTAGACTCTGACGTACCTCCCACGTCATCGACCACATACTGTTTAGAAAATAGAGATTTTGCACTTCTGATCAATCTCTCATCGGGGATAATACCTCTTAGCTCATCATTCCCCCTTCGGCCTCGGTAAGTCTTTGCATTTAGAGTTATTGCTACACCCATGCATGCTGCGGTGGTTAGAATACTCTTCAAACTGAGACATACATCGCTTCTCATCATGACCAATGAGACAACAAGAATCGCAATAAGTAGGGAGTTTCTCATATTTAATACCGATCAGCACTTCTCCATCCAGCTGACTCTTGATAGAGATAGAGGACCTCAGTGTTTTCTTAATGTTGAGATTAACCCTCGCTCTTACATAGTTCACTCGAGAGCCAAACTGCATGCCATCGATAATCATCACTTTACTGGTTTCCCCTACTATTCTTACCATCTTCATAACAATCAATGGATCTAGTAGATCGTATGGGACTGAATGGAGCTGAACCCAAAAATCACAGTGTTCAAAATCCCACTATCGTCTGCTATTCCAAGGTTCAAGCAGCATCAGATTACCTGCTACAGTCCAGGGACCCTCCTGCAAAACATTCTCCTTATCTATCGCATGATGAAACTGAAACATGAACTTCCTATCTCCAATGGAATTGACGTCAACTTTTTGACAGGTATTCCAGGCCACCAATAACCCTTCTGTGACTGCTTGCCGGCGAAAAGGTCGGCCCTCCATGACAAACCCCACTAGTCTATTAGCCCACTGCTTCGCAAGCCTCAGTTCATCAGCCGCATCCAGAATGAGCTCTCCAGTAGAGGTATCTATGTCACTACCCACGTTTGGGGATTCAGGGAGAGAATCTGGTTGAGAGGGAGAAGGGGACGGTGGGTTTGAAGGGTTTTGTTGAGGAAAGTTCACAGGAACCATAACTTGAAGGTTGGTCGGAGGTTGACCTGTCAAAGACATGGCTACCTCAAAAGTTCGGAATATAATAAGAGGGAAGGAAAATAACAAGAGAAACCAGTGTTCAGAATATAGTAACAGGGAAGGAAGAGAAACAATAAAGAAACCAGGGAGAGATAAATAGTATTTATGGCATTAAAGAGGTAGCATGCCCAAGGGC
The DNA here is from genome assembly GCF_041222555.1 of Hakea prostrata. NCBI lineage: Eukaryota > Viridiplantae > Streptophyta > Magnoliopsida > Proteales > Proteaceae > Hakea > Hakea prostrata. The sequence goes on along the minus strand of NC_142607.1, from coordinate 49,695,849 downwards.
GGAAAAAGCCACGCACACCGGCGGATAAAACGATGGTCGGAGTTAACGAGGAGGCAGCACCGCTCTAGACATCAGCATCGCTGTTCTTAGATCTTTGACAAGTAACCCACACCAAACCCATGGCTCGAATCTTTTTGACAGCCATGAAAGTAGATAAAATAATTGGAGGCCCCTTAGGTTAGCATGCATGAACTTAGAAAGAGACATCGACGATGGCTTCCTAGTCGAATTCCACCAACTGAAAATTTTCATCTCAGTAGAAATCGAGACACCAACCTGTCTGCAACTTTTTCTGGCTAATAACCATAATTGTTGAGAATAGAAAAGTCTCATCTGGGAAACTCCTACCTTTCCGTGTTCCTTTTAGGGGTTTTTTTTCCAAGTCAAAATCATTATGAATGATACTTTTTCTACTTCCTACGTTCCTTTTAGGGTTTCCAAGTCCAATTATGATCATGACAGTTTTTCACATTTCTGCATTCCTTTTAGGGGTTTCTTTCCAAGTCAAAGTCATTATGATTATGATAGTTGTCTGTTTCGTAAGACTGACGGTGCTGAACTAATGCCAAGGCTGTGGTCAAGGCATCATAAGTCTCTCTCTCAGCAGGACCACATAGAAAAATTGTCTCCCTCCAAACTTTGCTTGTGTAGAAACTTTCGATAAAAATGTCAAAATGGTATTCTATCAATACAGTACAAAGAATCAATACCAAAAACTGATATCATACCATATTGTTCTTGTATCGACATTTACAAGCCATTAACACATGGTAACAATATGTTTTCAATATGAGAATGATATGTGAATACGATACAGTACGATTTGCCATTTAATGATGATGATATATTGACATCAACGTAAGTAGAAAAAGAAATTCCCGCATCATAGTTTCAAGAAAGGCTAAAATTTTGTATATTTTCTATGTGATAAAAAAGAACTTGTCCATCAAACACGAGATGAAACAAAATGATTGTCCAGCTACCATGAAGGATGGGTAATTCATTGGCTTCCATGCTAGTAGAGAGCTCTCTTAGTAAATATACTTTTATAAATAAATCTCAAAGGGCTTTTGCTTGAATATCTCTCTCTACCTATACATGGTGTGACCGTTGCAAGTTACAATCAACGACATTTCAAAGTCTATTGAAAGCTGAAGACTCAATAGCAGGCTTCACACTATTTTGGTTTAACCTGGATGGATACAAATGGCGTTTGGATTCAGTACTGTGCAATCAATGCGTAGCACTAAAGTGCGAATGGTGACGATTAATTCTGGTAGTCCAGATTCAATCTACAGCGATTGAAACCTGGAAGGGAAAAACAAAACAGGTGGTCGACCACCACTTTAAATCCCCACTGTAGGCAGCTCAATACTGCCAGTTGCACAACTGAAGCACGACCCTCCAAAATGAAGTAAGCCTTAAAGAAAGCCAATGAACGATGAAGCATTACTAGAGACCAACAGAAATGTCATCAACTGAAAGAGTCCTTGCTCTGCTACAACTTCTTCTCTTCTGTCTTCCTTTGAACGTAACAACGTCATCAATATCAGAGGCTCAAGCTCTGATCAGATGGAAGGACAGCTTATCTTTTCCTCCTCTCAATTCATGGTCCCTTGCAAATATCAAGGACCTCTGCAACTGGACAGGTATTGCCTGCTACAGTACTGCAAGTGTAGCAGAGATAAAGCTTCCTGAGTTGGGTCTCAATGGGACACTTGACCAACTCGAGTTCGCAGCACTGCCAGGTCTTACCCACATGGATCTCAGCCGTAATAATCTCATGGGATCAATTCCATCCAGCATTGGCAATCTCTCCAACATCATCTTGTTGGACCTGAGCAACAATTTTTTCAATGAATCCATCCCTCCTCAGTTTGGACAGTTGACAGAGCTCTGCATCCTTAACCTCAGTAATAACAATCTTGTGGGTTCAATTCCTCATCAGATCAGCAATCTTCAAAAGGTATGGTACCTGAACCTCAGTTTAAACCATCTTGAATCCCCGGACTCAATTGAATTCTTTGGCATGCCACAACTGAAGTACCTGAATCTATTTAACAACTCACTTGCATCTGAGTTCCCACCTTTCATTTTAAACTGCCCAAATCTTACTCACCTCAACTTGTCACAGAACAACCTTACAGGTCCCTTGCCCGACTCACTGGTGACCTTAACAAAGGTTGAATATCTCGATCTTACTCAAAATTTCTTTCAAGGTCCATTGCCTGTAAACCTATCCAAGCTTGTTTCACTCAGAGAATTACGGCTGGGGTCCAACTTATTTGAAGGTGGAATACCAAATGAGATAGGTTCAATTTCCAATCTTGTTACTCTGGAGCTCTTTGGAAATTCATTAGGAGGTGGGATACCTCCTTCTATTGGCCAACTTGGAATGCTTCAGAAACTCGATCTCTCGGAAGCTGGATTGAACTCTACAATTCCTCATGAACTCGGCTATTGTACCAACCTCACCTTCATAAACCTTTCACTAAATTCACTCAATGGAACCTTACCTCCATCTCTTTCAAATCTAAAAAAGATATCTGAGTTGGGTATGTCCGGGAACATGCTTTCTGGAGAGATCTCACCCTACTTCATAACTAGCTGGGTACAATTGATTTCATTGCAACTTCAGAACAATTCCTTCACAGGTAAGATTCCACAAGAGATTCGCAGATTGACAAAGCTCAACTTCCTCTATCTCTTTATTAATCAGCTCTCTGGGTCGATCCCCCCGGAGATTGGGAACCTCAAAGATTTGGTACAGCTAGACCTTTCAGATAACATGATTACGGGTCCCATTCCTGCAACATTGGGGAATCTAACACAGCTCCAACTCCTATCTCTATTCGAAAACAGTCTAGCTGGTACAATCCCACCAGAGATTGGAAACCTGAAATCTCTGTTAATGCTTGACGTCAGTACCAACCAATTGCATGGAGAGCTACCCGACACCATTTCTCACCTTAAGAGTCTCCAGCTACTCTATTTGCATCGCAACAATTTCTCCGGAACCATTCCACAGGATTTTGGAAACAATAGTTTCTCATTGTCTGATGTAAGCTTTTCAGACAACAGCTTTTCTGGTAAGCTCCCTCCATGGTTATGCAATGGATTCGTCCTGGAAACATTGACAACAAATGGTAACAATTTTACTGGGTCACTGCCAGAGTGCTTGGGGAATTGTTCGAGGTTGTTCAGAGTCCGACTAGAAGGAAACCAATTCTCTGGGGACATATCGAAGGTGTTTGGAGTTCACCCAAATCTTGTTTACATAGATCTCAGCGGCAATCAGTTGACTGGACAGCTCTCGCCAGATTGGGGAAAATGTTTCAGTCTAACTTATTTTCACATTGATGGAAATAGAATTTCTGGCAATATTCTTAGTGAACTTGCAAATTTGACCCAATTACAAGACCTAAGCTTGTCTTCGAATGAGCTGACGGGAGAAATTCCAGCGGCACTAGGAGATCTAAACAAGCTCTTCAAGCTTAACTTGAGTTACAATCACTTAACTGGAGTGATCCCCCAGAGCATTGGAAGTTTACAACAGCTCCGGCACCTTGACATTGCAGGAAATGAACTAGCCGGCGGTATACCTGGAGTACTTGGAAGCTGCATTAATTTACAGGAGTTGAACTTAAGTAACAACAGATTATCAGGTGATATACCACCTGAGTTGGGCAACTTGGTTTTCTTGCAATCATTTCTAGATCTGAGCAGAAACTCGCTCTCAGGAAAAATCCCTTCTAATCTAAGGAAGCTGACCTCGTTGGAGAACCTCAATTTCTCCCGGAACAACCTCTCAGGCAGAATCCCAACATCTTTGTCCAACATGAATAGTTTGCAAGTGATTGATCTCTCTTACAATAAGTTGACCGGCGAGGTACCAAATGGTAAAATTTTCCAAAAACAACCAGCTGAGGCCTTCATTGGAAATGCAGATCTATGTGGAAATGCAAAAGGATTGTCACCTTGTAATTCCAGTCCTGCACACAGAGGATCCAACAACTATGATAAAGTCCTTATATCCATCATTGTCCCAGTAATCAGCATTATCCTTTTAGGAGCTGTCATCTGGGGACGACTTGTAAACATGAAAAGGAAATCAAGAGAACAGGATGAAAATGTTGGAACAACCGAATATGATGAGCGCCATCAGTCACTTATATGGGGAAGAAGAGAAAATTTCACATTCAGCGACATTGTGAAAGCTACTGATGATTTCCATGAGAATTGTTTTATTGGAAAGGGAGGTTTTGGAAGTGTTTATAAAGCAGTACTGGCATCAGGGCAGCTTATTGCCGTTAAAAGACTGAACATGTCGGATTCAAGTGACATTATTGCAATAAACCGACAAAGTTTTGAGAATGAGATTTATATGTTAACAAATGTCAGGCACAGGAATATCATTAAATTGTATGGGTTTTGTTCCTGGAAGGGTAATATGTATTTGGTGTATGACTATGTTGAGAAGGGTAGTCTGAGAAATGTTCTTTATGGGGAGGAAGGGGGAGGAGAGCTGGACTGGGTGACGAGGGTGAAGATTCTCCAAGGGGTAGCCCATGCCCTTGCTTATCTACACCATGCCTGCAACCCCCCAATTGTCCACCGTGATGTAACCGTAAATAATATTTTGCTGGAAGCAGGGTTGGAAACCTCGGCTTGCAGACTTTGGAACAGCAAGACTGTTGAACCCTGGTTCATCCAACTGGACAGCAGTGGCTGGATCTTATGGGTACATGGCTCCAGGTAACCTAAACCTTCACATATCTCTGTTTCTCATCTCTGCCATTCTTGACTAAAGGTTATTTCTCTCTATCCTCTTATGGGATTATAGCTTCTCTAGATGTTCATAACAAATAAGGTCTCGATCCTGTTGACTAACTGTAATTTAAATGCTTTCACACATTCAGTCTTGATGCCATTGCTTGGACATATATTTTAGAACAGTTGGTACTTTTTGTTTTTCTCTTTTTAGGTATCATGTTTAGGTTTTTATTCAATTTAAGATTATTTATTGGTAATCCTTAACTTGGTGTTCTCTTGACACAGAGCTTGCATTTACAATGAGAGTCACAGAAAAGTGTGATGTTTATAGCTTTGGCATTGTAGCACTGGAAGTGATGATGGGAAGGCACCCAAAAGATCTCATGTCTTCTCTATCCTCTTCGTCCGCTAATGACCATGACTTGCTGTCACGCCCTCCCAGCCGGTACCCTATCTGGCATACCCGAGAGTGTGATCCACAGCCCGAAGATCAGGTATCGAGTGATCAACCTCCCACATAAGCAATAACATAATCATGAACAACCATAACAAGAGTGCGGAAGATAAATCATAGATCCAATAATGAAAGAATGAATCATAAACGAAACGGAATAATAGATATATAATCAGAGTGTCAACAGATAAGTAAAGTGAAGCAAAAATCCCACTTTACATCCAGCGGAAAAGTAGCTCGAAAGAATAAACTAGATAAAAGCTAATCCCAGTAGCATGTACATTGGGTAACTAAATTATTCTCCACTTTGTAGACGACATCCTTGTAGGTGTAGATCTCATAAATAGCACAAGGACGCTTCCACTCAATGGTCGGACTAAGCATTGTACGGAGCATAACCACCCGTGGAATCTTCGAGTAATTGTGGTAACCGCAATCACCTGGAGATATGTCGCGCCCAAGGGACGATAGTATAGGGATAGAACAACATGTACAATAAAGGAATGAGTTAAGAAAGAGAAAACCATAAAACAAAAGGGAAGAACAAACATAAAGCAAAGAAGAGACAAACAAGAAGAGATCTAACCAGTAGGGCAGGGAATGAAGAAGAGACTAGGAAAGTCTAAGCATATCGGTGGTAATGGGGCAGGGAAAAGGGGGGTAAGAACACACACAACCATGGAAAGGGAGGGGAATACTAGCCAAATGAAGTCACGGTACATCAAGGAGATATATCGGAGAGGATACACAGAGTAAGTGAAGGACCACAACCTAGGTCATCACATATGGTAAACGGGAAGCACGCCTCTCACGGGTGGACGGGAGGAGAATCAGACAGGGGGGCAAACCCGATAGGGGAATAAAGGACATCAGAAACACAAGACAATCATATATGTCATCCAACAGTTTAGGAAGGTGTCAGAGGGCATCTGAAACATCATAATATTCCGTAGTAGTCAAGGAAGAAATGTCAAAAGGAACCTCTCCTCCCAAACCATAGAAGCATACACATGCATCAATTCATATCATCACATATATGGGAACTCATATATGGAAAGAAATCAATATTACAATCATTTGTATAACATTGGTAAGTAAATCATACATGAATCAATCAATATGAATAAGTAATGCAGAATCTAAGTTATGCAAAGTAGTATATCATTGTAAGAATCTAATTTAGGAAACATATTAATGATATTCAAATATAGAAACTAGATTCATGCTATCATGTAATTAAGGAAATAACCATCCTTACCTTTATAACTGAAAGAATCCAAGAAATCAAGTAAGATCTTGGCAAACTTGAGAAGAAGGTCCTAAACAAGTATATACAACATATTAGGAAAGATCCCTAAAGAAAATATAGCAAAGCAAAAAGACCAAGGAGTTGGAACTCATTGGTGAGTGGATTGGTCGAGTGGTCAGGACCAAGGGACAAGGAGATAGCAGAAAATCGAGTTTTGAGATATGAAATCCGAATTTGATGGTTCAAGAGGGTATAATCAAGGGGTAGACTACATCAGTAGTATTCTAGCATATAGGGGACCTCAAAACACTAATCAAATCAAGGTATCAAGATCCAAATTAGGAAACAAAAAGTTACCATAAATAAATCAAACATGGATCTTGATGAAGTTTGAAATAGAAAACAAGGACAAGAACAATAGGAAGATGGATCATTGCTTGTAATGAAAACATGAAAACATGCATAGGTCTTCATGGAATAAGGCTTAGAAGCATAAATCTAAATAAGGAAATAAAACCTACCATATATGTACTATCATGCATCATGAAGAACACATAGTAAGGTAGAAGAGAACAACTAGAATTCTATGGATTATGGATCATAGAAAGAAAACACAACCATTAACCACTAACAGATCAATGAAAGAAGATCCAAAGAGATCAGAATAGATTAGGAAATTAACAGAGATTAAATCATGGTTTGATCATGAATCCTTCAAAAGCTTGCAATGATCATGGTTAAGATCATTGTTCTAGCCTTTAATCCTTAGGATGATCATGAGAACATGTTCAGAGATGTTTGCAACAGAGGATGCAGCATCTCTTCTGCCAACTCAAAAGGAAAGAAAAACCAAGATGTAGGAGAAGAAGAGAGAGTAGACATACCTTTTGATGCAAAAAGAAGAGTTGAGAAGATCGCAAGAAAACTCCAAGGATGCAAGAGAGATGACTTGCAGAGGTCTTTGGTCGTTCCGAGAGGGTTTGGAGGCAGCAAATACGAAGTGGACTCGAGGTTAGGCTAAATAGAGCAAGAATCAACCTAATTGAAAGAGGCACCCATTGGTGAGTGGATTGGTGGGGAGACCAATCGAGACAATGACAAAGAAGGCCAAAACAGGGAATTGAAGGTCCAGATCAAATCCAATCCTAAAGGGGTTTTGCACACAAGTCAAGTGACTTACCTAGTAGGTAGAAATGCCTTCAAACCAAGATAGAGAGCACTCCAAGTCCATCAACTAATTAGATCTTCATCGGGATTCTGTTTCCATAAAAGAACCCATCATCAACCTCATGGATTCAAAGCCGACACAAGTCCTCCGGGATGGCCCAAAGCTGACTTCTTACTTTACTGGGTCAGGACCTACAAAAACAAGGTTTCCGGGTCAAGGTTAGGGCTGGGTTTCACATTCTCCCCCTTAAAGAAATTTCGTCCCGAAATTGAAAGCGTACTGTGCTTCCAAAGAGGTAAGGAAACTTCTCCTTCATGTCTTCTTCCTTCTCCCAAGAAGCTTCTTCAGGGTATGGTTCTTCCACCGAATCTTCACCAAAGGAATGGCGGATTCAGGCTTGTCCTTCCTATCCAGGATTTCGGCCGGTTCTTCATCATAGGTCAAATCAGCACTAAGTCCTAGTGCTTGCTGCAAAATGTGTTCGGATTCTCTATGTATTTTCGGAGCATCGAAATATGGAACACATTGTGCACACCAGCAAGAGACGGAGGTAATGCTAATCGATACGCAACGGGTCCAACCTTTTCCAAAATCTCGAAAGGTCCAATGTAACGAGGGCTAAGCTTTCCCTTAACATTGAATCTCATCACACCCTTCATTGGTGAGACCTTGGAAAGACTTTCTCTCCAACTTGAAATTCCAAATCGGTCCTTCTCTTATCAGATAAGATCTCTGTCTCGACAGCAGACTTAATCCTTTCTCTTATCATATCTACCATAGCACTTGTAGCTTCAATCATCTCGGGACCTAAGACTTTTCTTTCAACTGCTCGGTCAAGTACAAAGGTGTCCTACAAGTACTACCATACAAAGCCTTGAATGGAGCCATGCCTATTGTTGCTTGATAAGCGTTGTTATAGGCAAACTCAACCAAAGCTAGGTGTTCATCCCAATTACCACCCATATCCACCACACAAGATCTGAGCATGTCTTCCAATGTCCGAATTGTCCGCTCGGATTGTCCATCGCCTGTGGATGATGAGCTGTACTCAAGTTCAATTGGGTTCCCAAGGCCTTCTGCAAACTATTCCAAAACCTTGAGGTGAACCTAGGATCACGATCCGAGACAATACTCAAAGGCACACCATGCGGACGAACCACATTATCCACATAAAGCCCGGCTAGCTTATCCAGTATGAGTGATCTTCATAGGAATGAAATGGGCTGATTTGGTCAACCTATCAACAATCACCCACACAGTGTCATTGCCTTTACTTGTCCGAGGCAAGCTAGTCACAAAGTCCATGGAGATATCTTCCCACTTCCAACTAGGAATAGGAAGGGGTTGAAGTAATCCAGATGGAGGTTGTCGAACGGCTTTCACACGCCGGCAAGTCTCACACTTGGCAACAAAATCATCAACATCCGCCTTTAGACCAATCCACCAAAAATGTTCCTTCAAGTCCTTGTACATCTTGGTGCTTCCGGTGTACAAGAAAGACGACGTGTGCTTCCTTCAATATTTCATTCTTAACTTCATCGTTGAGGCACACACAGCCTTCCTCTAAACAACAAAGCACCATCCATGGATATACCAAAGTGGGGTCCGACTCAGGATTGAAGAAATCTTCTCAACTTTGGTCAAAAACTCTTGATCGAACTTCTGCAGAGCAACAATCTTATCTCTAAGACCAGATCTTGCCGTCATGGCGAAAAGAATAAAATCAGAATTCTCGGGGACGATTTCCAAACCAAAACTCTCAATAGAAGACCACAATGGTAAACTCAAAGCATTCAAATCCAAAGTCTTCTTCTGGTTCTTCCTACTAAGAGCATCGGCAACCACATTTGCTTTCCCAGGATGATCTGAATATCACAATCATAATCGGAGACGAGTTCCAACCATCTCCTTTGTCTCATGTTCAACTCCTTTTGGGTAAAGAAGTATTTCAAACTCTTATGATCCGTGAAAATGGCAATCTTCTCACCGTAAAGATAATGTCTCCAAATCTTCAAAGCAAAGACAACGGTGGCAAGTTCTAGATCGTGAGTGGGGTAATTCCGCTCATAATCCTTCAATTGCCGAGAAGCATAGGCTACGACCTTGCCATGTTGCATCAAGACACAACCCAACCCAATCTTTGACGCATCGGTATAAACTGTCATACCACCGGAACTATCGGGTATAGTCAAAACCGGGGCACTTGTCAATCTATCCTTCAACTCTTGGAAATTCTTCTCACAGCGTCGGACCAAACAAACTTCTCTTCTTTCCTGGTCAACTTAGTCATAGGAGCAGCCAATCGAGAAAAGTTCTCAATAAACCTTCGGTAGTAACCCGCCAATCCAAGGAAACTTCTTATTTCCGTTACTGACTTCGGTCTCTCCCAATCAGCCACAGCTTGGTCCTTTTCGGGATCGACACCGAATACCTTCGGCTGAAACTACATGACCAAGGAAAACCACTCTCTTAAGCCGAAATCACACTTGCTAAACTTAGCAAACAACTTCTTTCTCGCAACCTTTGCAAAGTGAAACTTAGATGACTCGCATGCTCTTCTTCGCTCTTGAATAGATCAAGATGTCATCAATGAAAACAATCACAAACTTATCAAGCACATCATGAAATACTCGGTTCATGAGGTCCATGAACACCGCAGAGCATTGGTCAATCCGAAGGGCATGACTCTAAACTCATAGTGACCATACCGCGTTGGAAAGCTGTCTTGAAGATATCACTAGACTTATAAGGGATAGAGAAGAGAAAAAAAGGAAGAGATACAAGGGAACAGAAGAAAAAAGGAGGAGAAAGGAAAGGAGAAAAGGAGCTCCAGGGAAAAGGGAGAAAAAAGAGCAAGGAACAAGAGGAGCACAAGGAGAAGGAGAGGGAGAGACAAAGAGAAGACAGGGAGGCACGATAGATCAGGGAAGACATCAAAAAGGAGAAAGAAGACTTCCAAACCGCGGAGAAGCATCATCCACAGGGAAGAGAGGAGAGACAAAACCCTAGAAATAAAGAGGACCACAAATAGGAGAATCTCGAGGAACAAAGGAAAAGCGGGGGAACAACGATCCAAAAAAAGAAGCAGAAGAACACAAAAGGCTAAGTTAAAAAAAGAAAGAAACCCCAAGTAAGGAAGAGGGAAACAAAAACAAAGACAAGGGAAGGTAGTGAGAAGCAGATGAAGAGAAGAGAGAGAAAAAAGAAAAGAAAAGAAGGACAACAAGAGAAAAAGGGGAGGAGAAAGAAAACAGGAGGGAGGAGGGAGCAAAGGGGGGGGGGGGGAAGAGAGCAAAAGAAGGCGGAGAGAAGAGCGGAAAGGGGGGAAGAGGGAAAAAAGGGAGACGCACGCAGGGGGGGGGGAAGAAGGGGGAAAGGGACTACACCTGGAAGGTAGGAGTGGGGAGGGGAGGCTCACAAAGACGGTCAGGATCACCAAAGAATGAGAAGGGAAGAGCACTCCCGTCCCAACTCTGAGTGCACCACGAGCAAGCTCACAAGGGGAGGAGATAAGCTTAAGGGGGAGCCGAAGAACTCTGCTTGGGAGGTCTTCCTTCAAAGAAGGAGCAAAGAAATGAAGCTCGAAGGGACAACACGACAAAGTTCCGAGTGAACAAAAAGGCACCTAGCCGGAAAGAGTAACAAAAAGCTCTGAATAACCCAAGACAACGCAGAAACCTCCAAAAAGAGAGGGAAATCCACCAGCAGTGGAAGAGAAACAAAACGAGCTGAGCAGGAGGGAAAGCCTCCAACCAGAAGCACTGTAGGAAACAAGGGGCCGGAACTCGGGAAAGTGGAGAGAAAATCCAAGGGAGTATGAGGAGAGAAACGAGGAGGGAGAGGATACAAGCACAGGGGTCTCATATGGAGAGAAACCAAACAGGTTGAAGAGGGGGCATCATATTGCCCAGATATTGGCAATAGAAACTCCAACATTGGGGCACCGGGGATCTCATGAGTAGATAGCATTGGTATTACCACCTCCATGAGGTATACCACCTCCCTGAGGTATTTACCACCTCAGACCAGGATTACCAGCCCACTGAGTAACCAGCAAAAAGAGAACATCAAAATAGAAGAAGATTCAACATAAACCACAAGTCCAAATGATTGAAAACTAAATCATGCTCAAATATATCCATATAGTCATCAAACAATATTCCATAAGGCAAAAATCACATTAAAAATCAACAGCAAATGAGGTCACGTGACCATTGGTGAGTGGTTGGGAGGACCGGACAAGGACCAATGAAGAAGAATAGAAAATTGATTATAAGCCTCATTCCACATCCAACCTCATCTAACTCTCCAAAGGTGAGAGAGCTCTAGGGAAAATATCCAAGTGTTCCACAAGTGTTCTGAGGTGATTTAGTGCTAACAACAACACCACAACACACCATCTCACAAACAAGGTAAATCTCTATTCTTCCTTCCATTTTCATCTTCTCATGCTGCATTTCAATAAAACCATGCTTTACTTGTATCCAATGCTAGAAATCATGCTTAGGAATGCTAGAAACATATTCCCTAGGTTTTAAACACAATGACATGCATAGACAACAAGTTTTAACACATTTGGTGCTCATCTGAAGGTTTTATAGAAATGATATCTTTAGAAAAATTCGTTTCTCTCAAAGCGAAATTGACGAGATCAAATGCTACATGCTCAAGATGACATTGTAGATAGGTCCATACAATTTGATTTAACCAATTTCAACTTTTCAAAAATCCAATTTTGACCTAAATTGCAAAATCCCAAATCTTGCTGAATTTGCTTTAATCCAAGTGATCGATTTTCATCAAAACAACTTCATAGACATGAAATTCCAAGTATTGTGCACATGCTAGTATGTTTAAATCAAATTTCCCCCAAATTGAAATTTGAAAAATACGAAAATACCCTTTTGGCCAAATCTTGAAATAGCACTAATGGAAATGTCTCTTGTCTCTTCCACGGAACATCATGGGAGGGGAGGACGAGGAGGAGGTAGAGGTAGAGGTCGCATCGTAGGTGCTCTCGGGGGCAGAGGTCGGGTTCTTCGAGCCCAGAGAGGAGGTTAGGAGACCGGACCTATTTGACACACCTCGGGCGAGTTCGAGAGGCCACTCAGCTATTGTAACATCGAGATGGGGCGTTACTCACTTACGCCAGCTCGAGCCTTTAGGATCCGGCAGAGGTTCGACACTTACGGGGACTCACCTCTTCACCGAGGATTTGCCGGTATACCGGAGCTAGTGAGGTTGTTCTTCAACAACCTTACTACACGAGAGGAGGCTCGGGGCCGGGGACATCCACTGGACTTGTCCTCGGGAGCGGGGTCCTGGACTGGATTCGCTTCTCTACCCGGACACGGCCGAGATCTTGAGTCCCTTACTATCCACGGCGGGTGTGTGGATACGCAGGAGCAGACGGACAGCCATCGATGCCGTACGAGCCGCGAGATATGCTCTACGCATGGGATAGCCGCCGATGCTTCACACCGTGGACTAGCGGACGGATGACGGGTTCTGCACGTATTATCGGCCGCATAGTGGCCGAAACATCATGCCGAAGCCGGGCATCACCATCGGGTCACGGTGATGGAGGCCTTGGTCATTTACCGCATCTACATGGGCTTGAGATCGATCTCTCCTACATCATTCAGCAGGTCATGCGGACTTAGTTCTGCGGCCTAGCATGCGGAACCTTTGCTATGGGAGGCTTCGACTTTGATCTTCGGGCATTTGGGGTGAGTTTCGAGGATACTCCGATGGACACTAGATCACGGGGATACCCCATTGGGACTCGGACCATTCGACGGATGAGACTACATCGTTAGAGAGATCTCCGGTCCGGAGGGTGAGGATGATGATGAATCGGGAGGATGAGGATGAGGGATCGGAGGATGGAGGAGAGGATATCGGTCCCGATAGTGATGATCAGGCCGGAGATGATCTGAGATATGCGCGAGGCGAGCCGTGCATCACGAGTTTCCTTCATCACACTTGAGGCGGTGGCCCTTCACATGCGGTTCCGGAGGCTTCGGATCTTAGTGCACGAGATGAGATCGATGACTTCCATGCTAGAGAGGATGGAGGTCGGACGAGAGCAGATGTACGAGAGGATGGAGTCTCGACGAGACAGGATAGAGCATCGGGTGACTCGCTAGCGAGAGGAGTTCGGAGCATATAGAGATCGAGTAGATCACCTAGATAGACCGTACCTTAGGATTTTCCATTTATGCATTCCAGATGTAATCATTGTAAAAACTTTTGAAATTAATGAAGTTCATTTTGTTTCTCTTTATTTATTGTATGTTATGCACTTTTCTTTTCCTTGCATTAGTGTCATTTGTTCAAGTATAATTATGGTATGTTATTCAAAAATGTTCTGTTATGCCTCAAAGTTCAAGTTTCTAATTCAGTGTTCTATTATTCACTTCTAAGAGTAGATGAGTCATTTCAGATCAATGACTCGGGAATGTTCAGTTGTTGTCTTTTGTGGTTAGGATCTCCTCGAACCTTGGGCTCGATACCAATCATCACGCCCTCCCGGCCGGTACCCTATCCGGCATACCCGAGAGTGTGATCCACGACCCGAAGATCAGGTATCGAGTGATCAACCTCCCACATAAGCAATAACATAATCATGAACAACCATAACAAGAGTGCGGAAGATAAATCATAGATCCAATAATGAAAGAATGAATCATAAACGAAACGGAATAATAGATATATAATCAGAGTGTCAACAGATAAGTAAAGTGAAGCAAAAATCCCACTTTACATCCAGCGGAAAAGTAGCTCGAAAGAATAAACTAGATAAAAGCTAATCCCAGTAGCATGTACATTGGGTAACTAAATTATTCTCCACTTTGTAGACGACATCCTTGTAGGTGTAGATCTCATAAATAGCACAAGGACGCTCCACTCAATGGTCGGACTAAGCATTGTACGGAGCATAACCACCCGTGGAATCTTGAGTAATTGTGGTAACCGCAATCACCTTCCGGAGATATGTCTCTTGCCGCGCTCCTCATAGGGACCGCATAGTATTCCGCACCTGCAGGATAGTCTAACAACATTGTACAATAAAGGAATGAGTTTGAAGAAACTCGAAGGCGATTAAAATCCATAATAACATAAATGGCGAATTCAGAACAAACATAAATGCAATATGATATGAGACAAACAATGAATGTATGATTCTAACTCTATGTATGCTGGTCTCTATTAGCGGACATGCTTAAGTCATAGCACCGACTTCTTTAGGAAAGTCTCAATCGCTCATCATCAGTTGGTAATGGGTCCGGCATCCCGGGACAAACCTGGCAGGGGTTAAGTCAACACACTCTCTCACAACCATTTGGTATAAGTCGGCGCATGTCGGGTAATACCTAGCCAAATGCAAGTCTTCTACTTGGTTACATCAAGTCAGATCCAGATACTTCCATTCCTCGTCCCCACGATCCTTTCGGTATCCTTCACACTAGAGTCCTCATAGTCCCGACTACGGACTCACCAACCCTATTGGTCATCCACATATGGTAAACGGGAAGCTCTCACGTCCTCTCACGGGTTGGTTACCGGTCTTAAGCGCCCGTGAGCCCAAGTCTAACCATATGCAACCCTACCAATAAATGGCCCCCACAATGTGATTCCTGTCCTCTCACGGGTTGGTTACCGGTCTTGAGCGCCCAGGAATCCCCATTGCTACCACGGGTCGTTCGGTCTCAATACCCCTCCGATTAGGGTCCGACATAACAGGACATCCTAGCCAAACACTACTAGACAATCCATATATGTCATCCAACAGCTTTAGGAAGGTGTCCAGAGGGCATCTCCGGAAACATCCCATAATATTCCCGTAGTAGTCCAAGGACAGAAATGTCAAAAGGACACCTCTCCTTCCCAAACCATACGTAAGCATACACATGCATCAATTCATATCATCACATATATGGTAACTCCATATATGGAAAGAAATCAATATTTACAATCATTTGTATAACATTGGTAAGTAAATCATACATGAATCAATTCAATATGAATAAGTAATGCTACTGTAATCTAAGTTATGCAACAGTAGTATATCATTGTAAGAATCTAATTTAGGAAACATATTAATGATATTCAAATATAGAAACTAGATTCATGCTATCTATGTAATTAAGGAAATAACCATCCTTACCTTTTATAACTCGCAAAGAATCCTAAGAAATCAAGTAAGATCTTGGCAAACTTGAGAAGAAGGTCCTAAACAAGTATATACAACATATTAGGAAAGATCCCTAACAGAAAATATAGCAAAGCATCCGAAGCAGACCAATCGGAGTTCTGAACTCATTGGTCGAGTGGATTGGTCGAGTGGTCCATCGACCAATCAGCCGACCAATGCAGACACGATAAGCTAGAAAATCAGAGTTTTGAGATATGAAATCCGAATTTGATGGTTCAAGAGGGTACTAATCAAGGGGTAGACTACATCAGTAGTATTCTAGCATATAGGGGACCTCAAAACACTAATCAAATCAAGGTATCAAGATCCAAATTAGGAAACAAAAAGTTACCATAAATAAATCAAACATGGATCTTGATGAAGTTTGAAATAGAAAACAAGGACAAGAACAATAGGAAGATGGATCATTGCTTTCGGTAATGAAAACATGAAAACATGCATAGGTCTTCATGGAATAAGGCTTAGAAGCATAAATCTAAATAAGGAAATAAAACCTACCATATATGTACTATCATGCATCATGAAGAACACATAGTAAGGTAGAAGAGAACAACTAGAATTCTATGGATTATGGATCATAGAAAGAAAACACAACCATTAACCACTAACATGATCAATGAAAGAAGATCCAAAGAGATCAGAATTCAGATTAGGAAATTAACGAGAGATTAAATCATGGTTTGATCATGAATCCTTCAAAAGCTTGCAATGATCATGGTTAAGATCATTGTTCTAGCCTTTAATCCTTAGGATGATCATGAGAACATGTTCGAGAGATGTTTGCAACAGAGGATGCAGCATCTCTTCTCGCCTCAACTCAAAAAGGAAAGAAAAACCAAGATGTAGGAGAAGAAGAGAGAGTAGACATACCTTTTGATGCAAAAAGAAGAGTTCCGACGAAGATCCGCCAAGAAAACTCCAAGGATGCAAGAGAGATGACTTGCGAGAGGTCTTTGGCGCTCCGGAGGGTTTGGAGGCAGCAAATACGAAGTGGACTCGAGGTTAGGCTTAAATAGAGCAAGAATCAACCTAATTGCCAAAGAAAGCACCCATTGGTCGAGTGGATTGGTCGACGGCCCGACCGACCAATCCGACCAATGCCGACAGAAGGCCAAAACAGGGAATTGAAGGTCCAGATCAAATCCAATCCTAAAGGGGTTTTGCACACAAGTCAAGTGACTTACCTAGTAGGTAGAAATGCCTTCAAACCAAGATAGAGAGCACTCCAAGTCCATCAACTAATTAGATCTTCATCAGGATTCTGTTTCCATAAATAGAACCTCATCATCAACCTTCATGGATTCAAAGCCAGACACCAAGTCCTCTACTGGGATGGCCCAAAGCTGACTTCTTACTTTACTTCGGGTCATCGGACCTACAAATAACAAGGTTTCCGGGTCAAGGTTAGGGCTGGGTTTCACAGTTGCTGTTGAAGGATGCATTGGACCAAAGGATCCCACCACCAACAGGTCAATTGGCAGGAGTTGTGGTTCTTGCATTTGCAATTGCCCTAGCATGCACAAGTACAGATCCAGAATCACGACCTTCCATGCGAGTCATTGCTCAAAACCTGTCGGCTCACAATGGAGCGTATCCATCTGAAGCATTCAGCACAACCACCATGAAAAAACTGATAAGCTTAAAAGATAGCTTATATTAGGTGAGTTCAGGTTTCCAGCTTTCAAAGTCTTAAATTGATAACTTCCACAGTAATAACTATGGAGGCATTATGTACTTCATATGCGTAGTCATACATGACACGCGACCACATACCATCCTATGTATTGAGTATATTTATACATCTGTATTCTACATTCTACCTTAACAAAACACTTTACTTCACATGCTATCAGTCAGGTTGTCAGAGCAGATTTTCCATGCAAGAAGTTTTTAGTTTTCTTAGCAAAATGAATCTGAGTTTTTCTTGTCTTGAGAAATCAGACCTGCAGCTTTCTTCTTGGAGTGCTTCAAGATCTGAGTTCTTCATATCAGATTTGCGTTTTCTTTAAATTTGATCTGAGCTTTTTCTTCATCCATGCATGTTTTGCGCATGATTTTTTATCTGCTCTTACCGTTTCTTGGAGGTATTCCAGCAATTGGTGTCTTGTATTCTGTGGGTCCATGTAATTATGATTTTGGTTGTATTTATAATTGAAACACGGTTTGGATCAATTATTAGTACTGGGTTAAACTTGTAATTACATTGGGATTAGGGTAATAGGTTTCCCTATAAATAGTCTCTGTAGATAACCTAGAAGCAAATGGTAATATTTTGAGGTTGTGAGAGTGGTGTGAGTTTTTTCTGAAATAGTGGAACTCTTTTTCTCTTTGTAGGCAGGGTTTTGCCAAACCACGTTAAATTCCCCTAATGTATTTTGCTTGTATTCTTCTATGTTCGTGGTTGTACATCCATTATCTCTAACAAATGGCATCAGAGCAATGTTCGGTGGATCGTCGCCAAAGATGTGCGAAGATCCAGAAAGGAGAGGATAGGTGTCAGGAAAACGAAGAAAGGCTTCGACGGATTGATCCAAGTGACTCAAGGAGAGGATTGAAAAAAAAAAAAAAAGAGAAGAAGACGATATATATATATATATATCACTAGTAAAAAACGCATGTGCAAATGCACATAGTGATATATGGAGAAAAATTGAAGCAACTATAAATTTGAAAAACAAATTAGAAAACATCATGTCATTCTTTATGTCTAATATCATTTTATCTGTTATTCTAATGTTTAGGTATTCTTTTTTTTTTTCAATGTATAAATTTTTTTGACTTTGATATCTAAGAGGTACTCCAAGTGCAGAATGATTTACCTTAAAGAGCTTTATATATCATCAAATAGCAAACAAGATATATAAAGCAAACATCATTGAAATTCTTTTGATGTTTATATTATAACCGAAAATCTTTGATGTTTATGTATTCTTTTGGATATGTTTTTATTTTTTATTTTATTTTCTTTGTTATTCATTTTTAACATAAATCCTTTTAAAGTACGAAATAGTTTGGCTATAAAATCTAAAAGGTGCTAACAATTCAGGGATCTTATCCTCTGCGGCCACCAAGGAGCGGCCATCTAGCGGCCGCTCCTTGGATGGCCGCCACATGTCACCAAGAAAGTTGATCCATTGATTTAATCCTTTGCAGTTTTCCTGTTAAACCGGTTAAACAATTCGGTTCAAATGAATGAACCGAATTGTAAACCAAGCCGGTTACTTACTCAAAAAAAAAAAAAAACTCAAAAACCCTGCAACGTCTTCTTTGTTTCACGATTTTCAAATTTTCCTTTACCTTTCTCTCTCTTTCCCTATCAACACCGATTCTCATCCATGGTTTCCCTCTCTCTCTTAATGATAAGATTTGTTGAAGAACATTAGAGATTTTTGAAAATCGGTACATTTTTCTACTATGAGTCATTTGATTGAAAACATGAATCGCTCGACCTCATCTTCTTCGATCTCTGAATCGAAGATCCCACACTGGTCGAAGTGGACGAAGACTTCGGCAAATGATTGCGACCGGCGACAATGCTTGATTATGACCACACGATGGAGAAGACCAAATTCATGGATCGGTAAGTAGTATTCTCCAGAATCTGTCTCCGTAGATGCATTTTCTTCTGTATTCTTATTGTTTTATTTGATTGCTGAATGAATCAAAAGCCTTGAATTTGCATTACATTTAGTTTGATCGCATCTACACAGCCTAAATCTTCAAGTTAGGAAACTTATTGTAAAATTGTTCGGATACTAGTTTGGATGCCTATGATATGTTTGATGGAATGTTTGTTAGACATGTCTCTACAATGTAAAGATATTGATAAAAGTATTTTGTGGAGTTCTTTTTCCTCATTGTTGATATTGAGTCCTTAGCTCAAAATGGAAGAGCACCTGGAGATAAACCAGGGTATAATGGTTCGACTCCATCCGGATTCTTATATTATTGTTCTCCTATTATTTGTTCATTTTCTTGGAGAACCCTGCTCTTGTCATTACATTTGGGTAAAAATACCATGCCTCCTATTTTATCTTATCTTTGTCTAAATCAACAAAAATTGTTAATACTGAAATTTTGACCTAACAGATTGTGAGAAAGATTTATCATGGCAATTGTCTTCTGTTCACACAACACATCTATTAAAGGTGCTACTGTTACATCTTGCATTTCACAGTTAGATGCATTTACTTCATCATCAAAAACCTAGCTAGGAAACAAAATTACACACGCAAACTTATCAGTTGTAGAGCAAACCAAAACATAGAAGGATCTGCAAGTAAACATAGATGTATATGGTATGCCTACCTCCAAGTTGTATAAATTCTTAAGTAACTTCATATTGGCTGGCTCAGACAACTTATTGCAACGATTAATATACAGCTTATGAGACGTTTTTGAACCCACCCTGCAAATAAAATGTAAATGGGCAGAAGTTTCAGTATAGTACTCCTAAAAAATTTATTGTATAACCAACACTAGAGGATCTGGTGCTATTTTGTTAAACCTAGCCACCTAACTTCCAAGTTAGTTTAAAATAGCCTCAAGTATGTATGAGATTTATGATTTCTCTTGGAAAAGTTATATTGTGATATGCAGAGCAAACTAGCAAACCACCTAAACTTCTGAGTTAATCTAAAAATATCCTCAAGGATGTATGAAATTTTGTAAATTCCTTTCTAAAAGTTATATCATGATATGTAGAGCAAACCAAACTTACAGACACTCTCTACCCCCTGAGGCTTCAGTTTTGCACCAAGCTACTAGACATTACATCTCATCAGCTTGAAGGAAGGATCAATCAAGTATTAAATAGATTCTGACCCATTCTGGTATTTCCCATCCATCTTCTTAGCACTCTCTGTGTATATTACATGCCATGAGCTTGAAGACATGATCAGTTGAGTGTTTAGATACAGTTAAAGCCATTCCTGTATTATTAAACGTTACCCAAGTAGCCTCTTCAATCAGAAAAAAACATTCTTGGAAAATACTGAATTCATATTAAAGTTAAGAAAAATAGCCATACCATCCTAGGAAATATCACAGAAGTGACAACACCAGTAATTTTGAGTGACATTTAACATGCACTACATGCTACTACAGTAATATCCAGATTTGATTGTCTTGTATCCTCATAGACACAATGCAAGGCCTTCTCGAACTCCATAATGATCAAGTACCCACCATAACCAACAGGAGAGGACTAAATAAAGCATACATATGGCCTAGTTAGCAAGACTTGGTGCATGAATGAAAGATAAGCCCTACACACCATCTGGCTGAGTAAAGGGATTTGCAATCTCTTCAGTACATCAGTTGGGGATAGGATGATTTAATGAAGGAATTGATGTCAATGTTGTAAAAACTTGATCATCCACCCTTGATTGGGTGCTAGCAGGGCTGTCAAGACATCTAATCACCCTGTAGCCTATGTGGACACCTTGGTTGCCTTGTGTTCAAGCACTCGTGTAACACCTTGGGTCACTTAAACACAATGACAACTATGATACCAGGCAATGAATTGCCAGTTCGAGTTATGTGTTTGCTCACAAGAAGAAAACAAGAAGCAGATTTGATATCAATATTGCAAAACCTGGATCGTCCACCACTTTCAGCACCAGGTGATGGATCTCCAAGTGGATCTATGGGTTAACTATCAGTTCGAGTGGGTTTGTTCGTAAAGCAACAAAGAACTAATTATTAAGATATATAATGAGAAGAGCCAATTGCATGACTAATGCATTCCCATGATGGTTATGTATCTTTAACAATAATCTTTGATCAAGTGTTAAAAACCTTTGAACAACAAATTTGTTTTTTCTAATTATGAACAATATAACTGAGGTGGGTTGCTGTTGCTTCAACCAACCCAGTCTTGTGATTGGAGTTTGTATGAAACTTGAGTGTTACATTATGCATCTGTTGTGTTTCTACATTCTAATACAAATTTATTGGAGAACAAATTAATACACCAACTGTTGGGCAAGGAAGAGAAACTTGTAAGATAAAAAATCTAAAATAAAAACAGCAAGTAGAATACAAAGCTGGCTATGAGAACATCATGTCACCACACTGCAGTATTGGCAATGCAATAGTAAAACAAAGTTGACCATGATTCTATTTCCATAGACAAAGCATTATCTAAGGCCTGCTTCATTAACCAATGATACCAGTCAAGTTGACAATGTTCTCTAACCTTAGCCCTTATATAGAATACCCATTGAGTCTGCATTTTGACTTTGCTCTATAAGAAATTCCTAAAACAATGAGGAAGATTTTATTAATGATAATGGCTTTTAACATGAATCTAATTACAATGTAGTGACTATTTTATCCCTTGAAAAAAGTAAAACTACCCATTAGAGCAATAGATTTAAATTTTCACTCCAGTAATTTTGAGTGACATTTAACATACACTACATGCTACTACAGTAATATCCAGATTTGATTGACTTGTATCCTCATAGACAAAATGCAAGGCCTTCTCGAACTCCATAATGATCAAGTACCCACCATAACCAACAGGAGAGGACTAAATAAAGCATACCTATGGCCTAGTTAGCAAGACTTGGTGCATGAATGGAAGATAAGCCCTACACACCATTTGGCTGAGTAAAGGGATTTGCAATCTCTTCAGTACCATCAGTTGGGGATAGAAGCATTACTGCTATTCCCCTGCAAACCTGCAAAAACAATTAAAAAAAAAAAAAAAAAAAAAAAAAAAAAAACATTAAATCCATAAGCCTTTGGCTTTGCCTCTTTCTTTCATCAGAGTAAAATACAACAAACCTCTGTCTTCAGATGGTTCAAAGTGCAATAATCCAGAACCTCAATTTCAAGTAAAAATTAAATTAATACTAGTGACTGAAGGTTCATTTAATTTTCATAAGCCACTGAGGAATCAAAGAATCCATACATGGCGCAGGACCTTTGTAACTCACTGCAAGAATGAAGTCATATGACTCCCAAAATATCATCATCTGCAGAGGGTGGCAGTCTCAGGAACAAGATACACCGTTACCAATGTCTACAAATACAATTACTTATAGTAACATAATTGGACACGTCAGCAATCTGATGCTCTGCTGGATTCAAGCAGTGAACAGGGGCTGGAAATCAGATTTCTTGGAAAACCTGGTTCCCCATGTCAGGCATCTTGGAAATGAGATCTTTTAGAGAGCAAAAGTACATAGTCCCCCAAAAAATTTTGGTAACATGCTTTAAGGAAACTATTTATGAAACACCAGAACTCATAGATATGCAAATACTAAAGGTTTCCATTCATTCAAAAGAAGATTAAAGTAAAATAAATATATAGGAGAAAGGCATACTATTAGCCCAAGAATCTGAGTTTGATCAGTTGTCTTCAGTGGGTCATCTGGATCTGTATCCCAAGGGCAATAAACACCAGTAATTAATCACTGGTATACAGAAAAAATCCTAGAAACTACCAAGATGTCACAATAATTAAAAATAAAATAAAAAATAAACTGAATAAAAGTAGTAAGCATCAGCAAAAGTGTGAATCTAAGGGTCTTTCAACAAACCATTATTGCCCAAAAAAAATTTCAGTTCCCAGGAAGGTTGCTGCATGCTGTCAAATGTAATCTTAAAAGCATTATTGCAATACAAGGTAATTCAAAAGGTTGTGGTTGCTCTACATCTTGATGGTCTTGTTTTTGAAATTTTCATAAAGTTCAATAATATTTTTTCCACATTTTCCAGAAATTGATTGACATATCGAAACCTAGTTAGAGTTTCTGTTTCATTTCACATAAACCTCCTCAAACGTTTCATAAAAGAAACTTCATCAAGTTATGTTCAAACTCTGAACAATTTACATTATATCAGAAGCCACCAAAAGGACTAGTGCTGGAACACTCAACTCTTGCTGTGGATAGAGGTAGGAAGGTTATTTATAGACCCAAATGGGACCATGAACTTTGAAAGACAAACTCAAACACTAAGTCAAAACCTAATTCATCTCAAAAGTAGAGCCAATCTATTTAGCCCAGAATTTTACCAAAATTTCAGTTCTTCTAAACCAACACAACAGATTAATAGATTAGCACTTCACTAAAATTTCTAGTTCAATAAAACCTCAAGGAAGGAGAGGGAAAAAATAAACCATAAAATGACAGGTCACAGAAGGCCATCTAAACTCTAGCTAAACTTGTCGAGTCAATCAGAAACTTGGTGGGGTTAAAGTACCCCGAAGTCTACTTTCAAAATACAGAACTTCAGGATTTTCTTGGAGGAAGCTGATTTACATGTAATTTTTTAACCATGCTAGCTCAGACAACACCTGTTACAGCCAATCAAGCGACATGGTTGTTTTATGATTTCCCTCTTTGGGGGTTTGGACTCAAATTCTAGGTGGGAATTCATTTGTCAAGCTGCCACTTGAAATGTTGGGTTTTGGAGCTTCGAATAAATGTTAGTAAGTTTTGCAAGATGACTGACTCATTTTTCATTAAAAGATTTGTTATGCCTTTCTAGCTTCAATAAGAATTGCTTTCAGTAGGTGTTTGAGTTTATTAATTAAAGTTGATGCGAAAATTTACTTGTAGGATTGAGGTTTAGACCCTTCCTAGTCCTACATGATCAAAATCAGTCAATAAGACATCACTAGCCATAACCCACTCACCCAGAATGTGTAACATTAATTCAACAGTAATTGTGGACCAGATCTTTGGACCAAGAGTCAGAAGTGAGAGATCACAGGATCAAATAATTTCAACCAGTCAGTAGTAACTTGAGATTGACCTTAGCCTTGTTTTGGTTACCAGGTTCAACCAATTGGTGTCCCATCCAAGAGATCACTTATCATTGGATGACTCAAATGTAAGAGCTACCTATTGAATTATCAAGAATTATCAATACATGTGAGAGAACATCCCTGATTTGCATTAGAGTAAACGCACGCACCAACAAGGATATGGCCTCCTACTGTTAGTTGTGGATAGGAGAAAAGTGTTGCAAGACCCTAGCATAACTCCTAAACAGGTTTGGCTTGAGGATTAGGTTTGCACAGGAACCAAATTGATTTGTTGACTTGACCAACAAGCTAGCTCAACATATAGCCCAGCTATAAGTAGAGAATCTAAACCACCAGAAACTACCCAGCCCAGACATGAAACTGGTGTGATGTTAATTGTGGTTGCAATAATTATGCAGATTAATGTACAGGAAAGTAAAGCCTGGGACTGTTTCTGGAACATACACATTAATCAATCCAAAAAAACTGCACAAGCTAACATTTACTGAAGGAAAGAAGCCATGAACTTGATTGATCATCTTCATTTCTCTTCTTCTTCTTATATTTTTTTTTTTTGGGGGGGGGGGGGGGGGTTTGTTGGTATTGATTTAGTAAATAAACGGAAACGTACTTTCAAAGTGATAGTTAACATGACTATAGTTTTTTAATTATCCTACCCAAAATGGCAGAGAAGGCAACAAATTTAGTTTATAAGCCTAAGAAATATAGTTAATAAGAGTAAATCATGCATGCAAACCTATTGACACTACTATCAATAAACCATGTGACTACATGAGTACCTCTTAGAAATTCTGTAGCTCCATCTAGCACAAGGTTTAACAGCTGGTCATATCCTTTCAAAATTCCTGTCACTGTAAGACCAAGATCATATAGAGCAACAATGATTAACCATAGCAATTTTGGAATATTTGCCTAAGAATGATGAAAAGGGTTTAAGAATGCATAATAAGGACCAGTTTAAAGATTAAAGAGAACCTAAA
Organism: Hakea prostrata; assembly: GCF_041222555.1. Taxonomy (NCBI): domain Eukaryota; kingdom Viridiplantae; phylum Streptophyta; class Magnoliopsida; order Proteales; family Proteaceae; genus Hakea; species Hakea prostrata. Next base: position 49,670,225 of record NC_142607.1, on the reverse strand, counting down.
TATAAATGCAATGAGGGAATCCTCATCTTTCAATATGATGATTCAGTAATAAAGGTTCTCTCCATATCCTACATCTTCTACAACATAGTATCCATTGCTCACCTACAACAACTACTGTTGCTACTTCATCATCAACAACTTCACAACTATAGATCAACAAAGTCAAGGTGCCCAAGATCTTTAAATTAAAACTTAAGCTTTAGTCTTTAGAAAATGAACCTTGATGGGATCGAACCATCATAACCTAGATAATAACTAGGTGCTCTTCCAGTTGAGCTAAGGATTCACCTAAAAAACAAACATGTTAGTTCCATCCAAAAAAAAGAATGTAATAAAAACCATGGATTGCATGTCATGTCCAACTCGAGTTTCTAAATCAACACAAGCATTAAACACGACAAATATATGGAATTAAATATGAAAAAACAATGACCATTAAATAGAGTATCAATACAAATGTAATGAAGCATGAAGATGCTATCCTAACAAATCAATATTAATAAAAATCATAAACCCCATCCCCCATATATATATATATATATATATATAAAAGAAAAGAAAGAATCCCTAACATGACATATATCTATCTCTCAAGACTTCTTGTCCGCCGTATTGAACCTTCATGACCCGAGAGAATTTAAAAAAAGAACTATTGGCCTAAGGGCTTTTGTACTCGTGTACATCCATGTGATAAGACCCAAGGTCAACAGAAAAGTTGCAAATTCCTACAAAAAAAAAAAAGGCTTTTAGATATAATATCAGATTTTTAAGAAATTTTTATAGACAACATAAGCAAAGAAATTGTCACACATACCATGAAATCATTGAGATGGATGAAACACATAAGTTGTTGATCCTTGTGAAGAAGCAAATGTCTGCATCTGTAAAAATGAAAACATGATATTAATATTAAAAATCTATGTTATATAAAAATAAAAAAAAAATCCATAAAATCTAAAGAAGAAATGAATCGTGCCTGGAGCAGCGACATAAACGGTCCCTGATAGTTTTCTATAGCTTGAAGAGTGTCATGCATATTTGAAGTAGCCACTGAAGATGGTTGTTTAGATGTATCTATTTCAACTGAATGTTGACTTTCTACTTGCTCATTACACTTCACTTTTTTCTTACTTTTGTTCTTCTGACCTATATTTTCAATCCAACCCTTGTGCCGTTTTTTACTACCTTTTTGACTTTCTTTCTTCTTCAATACCAAATTTCTATTTTCGCCGAAGTTGCATCCATCTAAAGCTTCCGTGTTTGGATTATCTTCAACTAAATCTACTAGTTGTACACGTAACTGTTCTGCACATTTTTTGGCAATCTCAAAACTTTCTATTGAATTAGAGGCATGACTTGCCAACTTTACAAATGAATGGCAGAGAAACATGTATTTGTGTGTGATTCAAATTAGTATCTTCTACAACTTGTTTTCCTTTATTGTCCTCCACCAACAAACTTTTTGCTCCCCGTGTCCATCTTCTTAAAATATACTTCTCAGGAATAAACTTTACATCTAGTTTATCAAACGCTTTCAAAGCATGACAACAAAGAATACCAAATGTCTCAAATTTTCTACAAGTGCATAGTATTGATTGTTCACTATGATTGTATATAACCGTATATTTTCCTTCCATAAGGTTCCCAACTACATCTGTTAAACAAATTGTGTACTCACTCAAGACACCATCTTTATTATAAAGCATTGATGAACAAGCACCCAACCAGTTATATACTTCCTCAAACTCTTCAAATATATTAGGGGTGTAAACTTTTGTTGCTTGTATCACGATTGGTGCTTTTGATTTCAACGTAGGAAATGTATTCCTTGCTTGAAATTCATCATTTAATTCATTGGCACATTTATCCTCCACTAACCTTTCAAAATGATTAAAAAATTGTACTAGATCCAAATGTGGTTTCAAATACCTCTTCAAATCAGCATTAATACTTTCACTAAGCTATATGCTCCTCACGCCTAAAGTGAAAGTATTTTTCATGTAACAGGCTGCCCATTTCTTTTTAATTCCATAAAGTCGATCTAACCAAGAATTATTTTGAACTTGATAATCATCTTGTAACTTTTTCCATGCATCTTCAAACTCTTCTTCAACTTTATAACCATAAATGCACTTCGTAAAATCCTTGAAAAATGATGATCCCTTCTTCATTAGATTACCAAGGTGGATAACCCCATTTTGCATTATATGCCATGTGCACAATCCATGCCATGTCTCAGGTAAGACTTCACTTATAGCTTTCGACATTGCTGCATCTTAATCAGTAAAAATGGTTATGGGTTGCTTTTGACAATTTGCTTTCAAGAATGCCTCAAACAACCATTTGAAAGACTCAGCTGTTTCATCGTATAGCAGTGTAGCTCCAAATATAGTCGCACCTTTATGATGATTGAACCCCGCAAAAATACCAAATGGCCTACATTCTTTATTAGTGCAAAATGTTGTATCAAATACAACAACATCACCAAATAATGCGTAATCAATGATCATCCTTGGGTCCGCCCAAAATATGTTTGTTATTTGTTCTTCATTATCTAATTGCAAATCATGTATAAATGATGGGTTAAGCCTTGTCTGCTTTTGGAAATATGCTAACAAACTCCCAGCTTCACCATAAGCCAAATTTCGTTGGCGTTTAGTTCGAAGATGATTTTATATATCTACCTTGGTATAACCTAGGTTTTCTCTACCCCCTGCTTGCCTACTCAAAAGATCATAATTTTCTTTGGTCTTAATACCAGAGTCATCAGCCAAACCTATTGCATGTGCAGCAACAACTGTGATTTTACACTGAGATCGCATTAAATGAGTAGTAGCAGGTGTATGGAGAAAATGATTGTGATTAGGGATAATTATTGTAACCCCCTTGTACTTTGATTTTATTACTATTTTATCCCCTGTATTTTTTAAAATTACTATTCCAACCTTTAACTTTGTCAACAATTACTAATGCCCCCTTACCGTTAAGCTCCATCAGTTTACTGATGATGTGGCATCTATATATTTTTTCAAAATTTCAAAAATAACCCTGCAATTATCTTTTTACTTATTTACTCTTTTTTCAAGTTATAATACTACCCTTAATAGGAAAAAATTAACTTTAATTTCACTTTTCTTTTTTGAAAAGGAACCACCAAATAAAGGAAATATGTGATTTGTTTTTCTAAATAAAGGAAAGATGTAATTAAATAGAAACTAAAATATTAAGAAATATCAAATTTAATTCAAAGCTGAAAATTTGAAAATCACCTAATATATGCTGACCATTATGTATGTTATCAAATTTTCTATCAATTAGATTTTATATTGCTAATTTGTTTGTAAAACTTTCATCATAGTGCTTATGAAAAAGTTAAGTGGAATGTGAAAGTTTCAACAATCATAAATATGTGGTCCCACCAAATCCAAAACTAATTCTAAAATATAAGATTTTAAGGATATAATTGACATGCAATATAGTTTCTATAAATGAGGGTAATGCCATATTTTTCACTTCTTAATTTTAAGGGCAAAATCGACATTTCATATTTGATGTAACAGCCACTTAACACCTTTAGAAGTGAGGGGGCAATAGTAATTTCACAAAGAAGAGGGTTTGATTAGTAATAAAACCAAAGTATAAGGGGGCAATAGTAATTATCCCTTGTGATTATCATTAAAATCTCGACATTCATAAAGCCCATTATCCAACCTAGAAATACACATCTTTGCAGGACATTTAGTTCTAGTTTCTGGACGAGGCTTGATTGTGCATTTATCTCTCTTGTCTTATCCCGATGTCCTTCTTTATTACATGAAAATCTCATCTGCTTTACAGTTGTTTTATCTTTTTTACTCTTATGTGCATTATCTCTCTTGATACTAAAACCAACTAGTCTTCCATATTGATTGTAAAATTCGCATGCCTCATTCTCTAAAGTAAAAGTCAGACCGATCCGTGGCTTATAATCAGCATAGTTATCTTCAATGGACAATATCTCTGGATTTTCCATATCCAATGCAATTCACAAAAGCTACAACAATAACATCCCTTTAGCATTTATATAACTAATCTTATACAGAAAATGAACTATTTTATAAGTTGCTTGTTATAAGTTAGTATAAATAAGGTGTATGCACAAGAAAACTCAAATTATACTTGGATTATCAAAATAGTAAATGACAAGGGCATATTCTACAAAAAACAATGACCAGGATATATGACTAAGTTTTAGTACATATCTAATCAAGCACAAATATTGTATCACCAATTCAAATAGCATAGTTAACTACATCACCTATAGATTTTACCATTTAAAAAATAATAAATACTAATATAAAATAAAGACAGCTTTTCCCATTTAATAAAACTCCCTTCTCCACATAGAGATTACACAAAACGTTTTCCGAAAAGCAAGTGCTCTCCAAAATCTAGTCCTCTTCTCTCTCTTATAGGCTCAATCATGATTACGTTTAACTTACATTCAAACAATCCCACCAAAATTTTGTTTCATCTCTCAACTTCTTTATGAACTCTGTATTCGGTGTGACCCATCAAAAGAGGCAGCCATAGATTGAGAGGTAGTTGATTATAAGAAATTGATAGGGCTTTTGAGTGGATGCTTGGGTTCTGTGATCCTAAACTAATGAATTGGAGCCAATTAAGAAGCATGTGTACCAAATGGGCTTCGGTTGAATTTCAAACCATCAATCTATGCTGGTATTTTGGTAAGAACAAGATCCTAAAACCATTGATTCCACAAGAGCTATTGAATGAGAAGGCAAAAACTGATTCATATACATGTCATGCCATTAAGACCTTACACCTAATAAATATGCAATTTTCAAATTTGAATAACCAAACAGAATATATCAGTAAACCAGAAAACCATCATTACAGACACAGCTGCCCAACTTAAAACTAAGTTTTTGGAAATCAAAGATCAAGTCATCATAAAAAAGGAAGCAATTTGGTAATTCGACCATTCTTATCCAGAGTCTATTACAACTTAAGGATCAATCAATAACAAGAAAAAGAAAAAGGAAACAATTTCTTCATACCGAGATGCTTTCTAATCCATACAATAAAATAAAAGGAATGCAATCCAAAATACAGGAAGGAAACTCTTTCATACCCGAGGATTAAACAAACGATAATGACCTTCACTCCGACAACTAAACGCGACGACTCCTCCTCCGGCAACTGAATATGACTTGTCGACTTTGGTACGAAAGACTGAGACGTCGTGGGAGGAGAGTAGAGGTGAGAGCCCTTGAGGAAGATGATGGTTAAAGAAATCGGCATCAAACTAGTTATATATAGTACTTGGAACTCTTAATTGGAGTTCGAGTCCGAGTTGGAGTTGGGAGTTGGAGTCGGAATCGGAGTCAAATCGCAGATAGGTTTTAGATAGAATAAGATTGAGGATTGTAGAGATAGAAGAAGATGAGGTCGACCAATTTAGGTTTGCTCCTCCATGGATGAGAATCGGTGTTGATAGAGAAAGAGAGAGCAAGAAAGGAAGGAAACACGTTGAGGGAAAGAGAAAGAAAGGTAAAGGAAAATTTGAAAATCGTGAAACAAAGAAGACGTTGCAGGGTTCATTCATCTGAACCGAATTGTTTAACCGGTTTAATAGGAATTGCAGAGGATTAAATCAATGGATCAGCTTTCTTGGTGACATGTGGCGGCCATCCAAGGAGCGGCCGCTAGATGGCCGCTCCTTGGTGGCCGCAGAGCATTAAAATCAAACAATTCAAGGACAACAAAATCTAAAAATTAAATCCAGTACAAGAAGAATAAATAATAAAATAATAAGGACTGTTGGAATTTATTAATTTGATTAATAAATTAAATGCCCAAGGGCAATATTGGAAACTCACTATTAGGGCGGTTACAAAATAGGTTATATATTTTAGTAACCACCGCATTAGTGAGTAAGGAACGGAGTGATTCATTCGCACGAGCGAATCTCTGAAAAACGGCGACTCCATCTCTCTCTCCCTCTCTCTAAGAATCGCAGGCTTAGATTTTCTTCTTTGCTAGTATTCGATCTTCATTCCATTAATCCACGGCATTTGGGTTGTGGATATTATTCCCTTTCCCTGTGATTGAGGAATCTCACCGGTAAACCTTTGGTGGTGGAGCGAGAACGTGGATCTAGACTTCCGCTGCGAATACTTCAAGTAAGGGAAAGCGAATTCAGGTAAGGAATTTTTTCCCCATCAATTAATTGAATTGAATTATTTTTGATGTATGACCGACATTGGCATCAGAGCCATTGGTTCCCACGTTTATTGTTCCTCCCCATTGTTTAATTTTATTGTATGGATCCAATGGGAGGATTAAGGGTTTAATACGAAACCCATGGGAGAATTGATAGGGTTTTTGGAAACCTTTTTTAATTTTGATTCGGATCCGAGTGGGAGATCCTTGTGGATTTCCCTAATGGAGATTTGCATGAATTGATAATCCATGATGAAAATTTTTGTTTAAAATTTATTGTTGGATTTTTTTCATGTGTTTTTGGATGATTTTTGAGTGAAAAAACGTGTTTTACCGTTTTTTTCCGTTCAAGAAAAATTGAAAAATCGCCGTTTTTTGGTCCTTTGGACCGGACGGACGACAACCGTCGACCAGACGGTCATCCGTCTATTATCGGAGTGGTCACGGTGACCCAGACGGAATTTTCCGCACGGGAATCATCCGTCGGGGAGACGGTCATCCGTCCGTCGGGACGGTCATCCGTCTGGTCACGAGAATGCGGAGACGGAATTTCCGTCTGGGCGAGACGGTCATCCGTCTGGGCATAAAAGCGCGACGGAATTCCATCGCGGCGAGACGGCGATCCGTCCGGGAGATGGATTTTTTTGGATATTGGTGCGTCCGATTCGAGAATGTGTTTCTAACTTCTTTGGACACCAATGGCCCGACGATCTGTGTGATGTTTGGGCATTGAAGGCCTATTGGGGCCTAGTGGGAGCTAATGAGGTAGAAGTGTTACTGTGTGAACCACCTCATAGCTTTAACATGATTGCATGTTTTATTTTAATAAAACTATTTTTTTATTTATGGGTCTATCAATCATGTTTCTTGCACGAGAATGAAGTTAGTGTATAAGTCTATGTGGGTTTGCATGAGAATTTGATTGAATGTTTTTTTAGCATCTCTTTTGGTTTAAGTGCTTATCCCATAGGTTGACTATGCTAGTGTGATTTGTTGTTGCATGAGTTGTGTTTTATGCTAGATTTATTGAACTCATTCTTGTATGTAATATCTCTAGAAAAATGGCTGCTACCAAGAGCATTGTTCTTGACCTCACTAAAGGAGATAAAGCTGAATGAGAGGAATTATGACCTCCGGCACCGAAAGGTGCAATATCTCCTGGAAGAGCGGGGATATGCTGGAAACCATAAACCGGACCATGAACCCACCACGAGGAAGGTACCTTTGCACTGACATCGCGAGGACCTTGATATATACAATGCTTGGAAGAGGAAAGACCGGGTAGCCGGGATTACAATCCACGAGCTCCATGAGGGATGACCTGATGCTTCGTTATGAGAAGCATAGGACTGCAAAGTCTTTGTGGGAGGCTGTGAAGTTCCGGTATGGAGGGACTTCCACCACAAGAGGCCGCCAGCTCGGACTCACTTTTGACGGTTATAAGATGCGCCGGGGTCACACCATGAGGCAGCATATAACCATCATGTCTAACATGATTAGTGAGTTGAGCGCATGTGGGCGCGAGAGAAGGCGATGAGGAGCAAGTCTCCGTGAGTCATCAGGTCATTGCCAAAGACTTGGGAGCATATGAAGATCTTCTTGACTCATGCGATGAGGTCAAGACTTTCGATCAAGCTGCCAAGCACCTTGAGCTTGATGAGGATCGGATGTTGGCCGATACCCCTCAAAGCGATGTATTCTTGCTGAAGCTAGCACTAGTAAGGTGCAAGCTTCAAGCGCAAGAGAGAAAGCTCAACCTCAGCGGTCCAAGCAAAGTAACCGGGGTGGGAACAAAAACAAGAGTGGGCCCAAGCGTTCAAGGGGGACTAGTCTTTGGCAAGAAGAAATCAGCTTTGATTTGCTTCAAGTGCCGAAAGCTTTGGTCATTTTGCTCGTGATTGCCTTGAGCAAGAGGTATGTCTTGTGTGTTATACCTCATCTTGTTATGTAACAAGTTCTACTATGCTTGCTGAACTAAATCCTTTGTGGATTGTTGATTCGAGTGCGCGCAGAACACATAACAAGGGAACGCTCGAGCTTCGTGGAATACCGTCGTATTCCAAGAGGAAGCAAAAGGATAACGATGGGGAACAGCTCAAGCGTGGAGGTTCATGGCATAGGCACATGCAAATTAGTTTTGCGAGGTGGCCGGAGACGCTTGTTACTCCATGATGTCTTTGTATGCTCCAGGACATTCGGCGAAATCTTGTTTTTGTTATTTATCTTTTAAGACATGGTTTTAGAATTGTATTTGAAAACAATTCTTTGGTTTTTATATCTGGGTGATACGGTTTATGGTTATGGTTTTCTTGATAATGGTTTCATTGTATTGGATACAATTGATTATTCATTTAATTCTAGTAATGTTTTTGTTTGCCAAAATCTTTGTGTGTATTGATTCTAATTTGTGGCATGCTAAACTAGGACATATTGGCTTAGATAGGATGAACAGGTTGGCAAGAGAAGGTCTCTTAGGCCAAGGTTCACTATCCGATTTGCCAACTTTGTGAGTCATGTCTAGCAGGAAAAGCAACTAGAAAACCATTTAAAAAGGCTTTGAGAGCCTCTCTTCCTTTAGAACTTATCCATTCGGATGTGTGTGGACCCATGAATGTGCATACTAGAAAAGGACAGTCATATTTCATCACATTCATAGATGACTATACAAGGTATGGTCACATTTATCTAATTTCTCATAAGTCGGAAGCTCTGGAATGTTTTAAGAAATTCATGAGCTTGGTTGAGAATCGATTAGATAAAAGGATTAAAACTCTTAGAACGGATAGAGGTAGAGAGTATCTCTCCGATATGTTCAAAGGGTTATGTGATGAAAAGGGGATATCTAGACAACTTACTATTCCCGGGGACTCCACGACAAAATGGGGTTCTTTGAGAGGAGGAATAGAACCTTGCTAGACATGGTGAGATCCATGATGGGCGCAGGCAAATCTACCCATCTCTTATTGGGGAGATGCTTTGCTGACTGCGGCCTATATCCTCAACGAGTTCCAACCAAATCGGTTCCTTCCACACCATATGAGTTGTGGACCGGAAGGAAGCAGATTTGAGTTACTTGCGCGCATGGGGATGTGCAGCATATGTTCACTCTACTTCTCACCAATATGGAAAGCTTGGACCCCGAGAGGAAGAAAGTGTATCTTTGTGAGATATTCCGAACCCTCAAAGGGCCATGTCTTCATTGGACTAGATGAGAATGAGAGGAGAACGGAACTTGAGTCTAGGGATGCAACATTCTTGGAGAATGATTTTCCATCTCTTTCGGGAGTTAACAAAGAATCATCGGAATTCTTTGAGATACAAGATAGTGGTCTTGTCACTCCGGGGATTCGGATTCTGGATAATGAACACTGGGGTTCATCCGGAAGATCCTAGTGGGAGTGGGAGTGCAGATGTGATAGCTACCTTAGACGGTGAGCAATCGACATGCACTTGCGCCGTAGTAGGCGCGGGCTAGTTCCTCGTCGACGTTTCGACATAGAGGATGAAGCCTACATGGTAACTCCTGAAGAGATCGGCTTGTGAGATGATTTCAGTCGATGAGCATGAACCAAAGAGCGTGCGGGAAGCTCTTGCGGGGTCAAGCTCAAAGGAATGGTTAAAAGCAATAAAGGAAGAGTTGGAGTCGATGAAAGTTAATCATGTGCGGGACTTGGTTGACTTGCCGCCGGCCGAAAGGCGATTGGGAACAAGTGGGTTCTCAAGATCAAAAGAAAGGCGGATGGATCTATTGAGAGATTCAAGGCTCGTTTAGTGGCTAAGGGCTACACCCAACGAGAGGCGTTGATTATGAGGAAACTTTTTCCCCTGTGGTTAGGTTTGCCTCAATTCGCCTCATACTAGCCATTGTTGCTCGGTTGGACTTGGAGCTTTATCGGATGGATGTAAAAACTGCTTTTCTCAATGGAGAACTTTAGGAAGAGATCTATATGGATCAACCTCAAGGCTTTGAAGCACATGGACTTGAGCGCAAAGTGTGCAAGCTTAAGAAGTCCATATATGGCTTAAAGCAAGCATCTAGACAGGTGGAATGTGCGCTTCCACCAAGCTATGATGGAAAATGGTTTTTCCATGCTTGAGGAAGACCACTGTGTTTACACCAAGAGATCGATAATAATTATGTCATTCGACACTTTGTACGTGGATGACATACTTATGGCTAGCAATAGCAAGGAGCTATTGGAAACCATTAGGAAATGGTTGTCCTCCGTATTTGATATGAAGGACATGGGTGAAGCAAGCTATGTGCTTGGTGTCAAGATTGTTAGAAATAGGCAAAAGAGATTACTGGGTTTATCTCAAGAGACCTATATTGACAATGTCTTGACGAGATACCAGATGCACAACTGCAAACCAATTGATACTCCGGTGGAGAAGGGTTTGCATTTGAGCCTTGATATGGGTCCTAAGACTCCAGAGGAGAAAACCAAGATGGAAAGAGTTCCATATTCCGGTGCGGTGGGTAGCCTTATGTACGCTATGATGTGTACTAGGCCGGATATTTGTTATGCGGTGGGTTTGGTTAGTCGATACCAATCAAACCCGGGCATAGAGAACCTTGAAAGCGATCAAGAGAATATTGAGGTATCTCGAGAGGAACGAGTAACTACATGTTGTGTTACCAAGGATCGGATTTGCGGTTAGTTGGCTATAGTGATGCCGACTGGGCTGGAGACATCGATGAGCGCAAATCAACCTCCTGGATATGCTTTCTTGCTGAATGGCGGGGCCATTTCGTGGTGTAGCAAGAAGCGGGCTTGTATATCCCTCTCGACCATGGAGGCAGAGTATGTGGCATGCTCAGCTGTGGTTCAAGAGGCTGTTTGGTTAAGGAGATTCCTTCGACATCTTTGGGATTGTGATGACATCCAAAGAGGCTGCCCTTGTCTCTTTGTGATAGTACGGCGGCTCTTAGCTATGTCAAGGACCCCAAGTATCATGGGAAGACCAAACATATACAGTTGAGATATCACTTTGTTAGAGACATTACATCAAGAAAGAAAGTTGTACTTAAGCACATATCTACTAGTTTGATGGTAGCTGACCCTCTTACCAAACCTATAGCCAAGGATGTTTTTATTTCTCATGTAAAATCCTTGGGCTTGCATAGATTGTGACTTATTTTTGTCTTTGAGACTTTCTTATTAATGAGTAATATGAGTTCATTCCAGCATTTTTTTATTCACTTTCTGTGTGATTGTGTTTCTTCTAGCATAAAACAACATATGTCAATAGGCAAGAGAATGGCTCACTCACACGAGCATTCGCCTCGGCGCCTTGGAGAGCGAGCGAGAGATGAGACGGATTGTGAATGACTTTGTGTAGGTCAATTCATAATCATGATGTCGCCTTGATTTGGAATCAAGATGAGTTTCTCTATTGTGAAGAGAATCGACATGAATGTTCCCACTATTCATGTTGCCTATAGGAGCAGTGCGAGTACTTTATGTGGCGCTAGGGTGGCGACAATAAAGAAACTCGGGTTAGGCGCAAGGGGTTGCGACTTGGACTAAGACCTGTATGGTGTTGAGATGGACATACGTTCTATTGTATATAGAATGCTCCACCATAGCACATATATCATACTATGTGTGCTTAGCGATCATTGGAAATGAGAGGATGGATCCCTGCTCCTCTCATTGTGTGAGTCCTGGACCTTATGGTCCATTAGTGTTCTTAGTGACTTTCGACGACATCATGAAACGAAGGGTTGATGTGGCTACTTTGGGGTGTTACCTATGGTCATGATAGATTCGACCTAAAGGGGGCACTACCGGGAAAGGAGTCAATCCTAAGTGTAGTGATGGTGCAGGGGCGAAAGGAAAGGTTTGATTCAACTGCACCCTAAAAAGTGTTTTTTGGCGCCAAGCTGTATGTGTTACGGTAGTGAACATTTTAAGGACAAGAAGGTGATCTCTCGGAGGGATCGAGATACCTTTAGTCCGGTGAGTTTGAATAAACCTAGGACAACTGTGTTATACTAATGCTTATTTGATTTGTTTCTATGAGTAATGTGCCATTACGGCCATGCGGGAAGGTTTCTAGTTTGGGGCTCACGCGTGCAGGTATATCACCGGTCGCACAACCCATTTTGCCAGTATGACTTGTGGATATTAGTGTCTAGGACACGGGTGGTCTATGTATCTGGGATACATAGTGAAGAGATCAATATATATGTATATACGGGATATGCATGTGTGTGCGGGACACAAGAGGTCTATGTATCGGGATACATAGCGAGAGAGATTGAATGTGTATATCCGGGATATACAAGTGTGTGCGGGACACATTGAAAGATTAACACTTGCCCTTGTGCAAGTGGGAGCTGTTGGAATTTATTAATTTGATTAATAAATTAAATGCCCAAAGGGCAATATTGGAAACTCACTATTAGGGCGGTTACAAAATAGGTTATATATTTTAGTAACCACCGCATTAGTGAGTAAGGAACGGAGTGATTCATTCGCACGAGCGAATCTCTGAAAAACGGCGGCTCCATCTCTCTCTCCCTCTCTCTAAGAATCGCAGGCTTAGATTTTCTTCTTTGCTAGTATTCGATCTTCATTCCATTAATCCACGGCATTTGGGTTGTGGATATTATTCCCTTTCCCTGTGATTGAGGAATCTCGCCGGTAAACCTTTGGTGGTGGAGCGAGAACGTGGATCTAGACTTCCGCTGCGAATACTTCAAGTAAGGGAAAGCGAATTCAGGTAAGGAATTTTTCCCCTATCAATTAATTGAATTGAATTACTTTTGATGTATGACCGACCAACAAAATCAAGTTGGTCGGTTGGATTGGCTTACTTGTCCACGGTAATTTCAGAGATTAATATCAACTCCTGATTCAAGGAGAGAGAGACAATCTAAATATTCAAAATAATTCGACCATCAATGAGAGGAAACGATTGTAATACCCATGAATTGAAGATATTAAGATTGGCGTTGATACGAATACAACAGAGTAATACATATATTACCTTAGGTGGCCTTAAGCTGCAAAATAATGGAGGGGAGAATTCCAAACACCAAAATTTGAATACTTTGTAAGCCGCGGATTATATCCAATAAGGCATTAGTTTCCTGAATATCCTCATCTCTCGCAATAGAAACCAATGCTCTCCTATAACTGAATTAAGGTTACTGAATTTGCAAACGAAAAAACAAAAGTTGAAATCTAACAGCAAGTTAGGGCTTCAAGATCTTTGTTAATGAATAAATTTGTAAAAACAAGCAACGACTGTAAGCAAATTCGTTGGATAGTGGAAGCTTAAAAACCTTTACCAAAAAAAAAAAAAAAGCTTAAAAACAGTTGGACTCCGAAGTTAAGCGTGCTTGGGCAAGAGTAGTACTAGGATGGGTGACCTCCTGGGAAGTCCTCGTGTTGCACCCCTTCTTCAATGCCATCGCTATTTTGTCAATGGTGGGTTAGTAGAGCGGTTAAAAGCCCAGACTCCCATGGGGAGGTCTTGGGTTCGCACCCATGCGGCGACGTTTCATTTACCAGTACCAAAAAAAAAAAAAAAATAAATAAAAAAATAAAAACAGTTGGAAGAGTTGGACTTTCGACTGTAGTCGTGGAGTTAAATTTGTTTTCTTTATTTATTTATTATATATTTTAGTATTTAGATATGAGGAATGAGATTTGTAAGGCAACAATCTATCAAGAATACTCGGATAATTGCAAGTTAAAAAAGAAAAAAGAAAAAAATGGATCTCATATAAGGAATTTTGGCTTTATAAAAAAGAAATATGGATTTTTGTAAAAAGGGAGAGAATTAGATTATTTTTTTTACAATATAAAAATGGAAACTAAAATCATGGGAATGGGGAAATTCACCTTCTTGATTTGATTCTCTTTTCTTTATATAAAAATAAGGAATAAAATACTAATGGAAACTCAAATAAAGATTTTTAGTTTCTTATTTTTTTACTTTATTTATTAAGAGAGTACCAGATTGATCGTATTTTTATTTTACCAAAGTAGAAAATATAAAATTTTCTTTTCAAAAAATATAGAGAAAAAAAAATCGTAGAGGGGATAGGACTTAGGAAGATATTTTATTTTTATTTTTTTCTAAAGGTAATTAATTAGTAGCTAAAATGTCAAAAATACTAATGGAATCTCAAATAAGGACTTTTAGTTTTTGATTTTATTACTTTATTAAGAGAGTATCAGATTGACCGACCGTATTTTTATTTTACCAAAATATAAAATATTATTTTTTTTTCAAAAATTAAAATTAAGGAAAAAGAAACAAAATCGTTGAGGGAAAGATAGGATTTAAGAAGATATTTTCTTTTTCATTTTTCTAAAGGTAATTATTAGTAACTAAAATGTCAAAAATATCCAATAAAAATAATTAAAAGAAAATAGACAATAGAAAAATATAGGTAATTCAACAAAAAAAAAAGAAAAAGAAAAAAAGAAGAAGAAGAAAGAAGGACATAAAACGAATCAGCAACCGAAGGAGGGTTCAAATTTAGAAGAAGATTTTATTTTTCTTATAATAGTATGATATATAAGGAAAATTGTTTGAGATTAAAAAAAAAATGTATATTTTACCCTCTTTCCTAAGAAAAATTTATTTCTCTGATTGATTTTGTGCATTTAAATAAAATATATATATAAAAAGGTACCAAGAATTTATGAGTAAAAAATAAAATGACAAATAAGCTAATACAAAACATACGACATTTAAATAAAGACGAAGGATACACAATAGTCAAGTGAAAGATTTGCAGAAAAAGATGAGTACATGCTTATAATAGTAGTATATATATATATATATATATATATATATATATATATATATATATATATATATATATATATATATATATATATATATATATATATATATATATATATCATACTACTATTATATACCGATTATCGGTATCGGAGCCACTGCCCGAAAGGGATTTGAGTGTCTCGCCCCTGATCCGGTTTTCCGGCCTTCTCTCCATTTTCGGTGACCATACAGGTCACTTTTCACCTGTAAGTCCTCGAGACTTTCTGTACTTCTTCTGACCTACCTTTGAACAACTCTCCATAAATATAAATTTTATTTTCTATAAAACTGCATGAATGTTGTTTTTTAATTTTTCCGTTTATTCCTTTTTGCACTGCATGTCGTCGGTTCTACCACTTGTTTTCATTACTAGAACTTGTTGATATTCTTCAAAGTTTTCTGTTCATTTTCTCTATTTTTCTCTTTGCTAAGTTTTTAAATTGATTACTCTGCCTAGGGTGCATAGATTGCAATAACTCCTCGTTTTGGGCAAATGGTGTAAGTCCCAGTTGGTTGGGGGTGAGCAGGGCCACGCCCTTCTCTCAGCATTTTCAATTTAAACCCTTAGTCTAAAAGACCCATAGAGTTGAAATGAGCACATATTCTAGAAGTATGTCCTCCCGTACCTTCGATGGAACTAGTGGCAGCTCCAGCAGTAATATACTGCATGAAGAAGAAATCACCAAAGACTTTGACTAGAACATGATAAGTTGGACTCCTCCTAGAATAAAAGATAGAGACATTTATGAACAATCTTTATTCTCCTTTAAGAATACCGTTAAAACTGTTGAACAAACAATCCAAATCTCCTCACATCTTGAAGAAATTCAATTATTAACTCATGCATTCGCATCATATCAAAACAAGGTGTGTAAATATGCAAATTGTGAGTTGAATACTCACCTCGTAATCTGAAATTATAATCTTCAAGTAATAGATTAGAGAACAATTCCAAAATCACCTAAACAAGCTTGAGAAAACATGTATAGGTCATAAGAAACAAATCCAAAAGATATGAGTCAAAACAGAGACAAAATTGCTTTCCAAAAGTTGTTGTCAACAACCCTTTGGTCGATGGGATCGACCAAGCAGACACACCACGGACAAAATACACTAAATTGGTCATAACTTCTTCGTTTGAAGTCCAATTACTCTGAAATTTGAAGGGAAGTTCCACGACAACATACTAAGACTATATATATAGGTTTAAACATCTAATAAGGTCAATAGAATAGAATTCTAACAAAACCCCTATTAGGCTAAAACCATGGATCAACATAGATAGGCTATAATGAATGGGGATTCATTCAAAGGAGGTAGAAGACAGTAGATCAGCAATAGAAAACTACAATAAGAATAGATCATGCTATCAAAACTAACTAAAAAACAAGGAGATCACCATATGGATTCAAGGAAAGTATAGAGTGAATGGGGATCCACTCTAAGACAAAGGAGATTAGCGGTTGGGTCATTACAGTAGTGTAATACATTCCTCATAATCAAAACAATAAGAATCAACAGAAGGAGAGGAGATTAGAGAAGAAAGAGGAAGAATACTAACCTTGAATGAGTGAAATCAAAGAGGAAACTTGATGGAATGCTTGGGGATCTTCCTTGGCTTGAGGAGGAGGCTCTAGGGTTCTTCTCACATTCTCCAGTGGTTGGGAGGCCTAACAATTAGGTTTATAACGAGGTTGCAATATATAAGGGATCCAAAATTCAAAACTTCCAAAAATAACAAATTCTGTTTTCGGAGCAACTTTGGTCAATGGTCTTGGTCGATGGGATAGACCAAAGGGTCTCCCTTCTTCAACTTGCTGAATTTTGGATCTCCAAGGTCAAATCCGACACTTAGGCCTTCAACTAACTAAGGGAAAGGTCTAACCTGACTTCCTAGGACCTTTTAAAGCTATCCACACTGAACTCAAGGTCCACCTTCAAGGTCAAACACCATTCAAGTCACTTTTTCATCCAAAACAGACAGGGTGTCCATGCTAGGGCTTGGGCTGGATTTCACAATGCGAATGTACAAAAACCACCAAGTATTACAAAGAACTGTAATTGGTTTAAGCCACCAAAGAGTTGGTTTAAATGCAACAGTGATGCCTCCATTATCGAACAAGGTCAAATTGCTCAAGTTGGAGGAGTTATTAGAAACCATTGTGGAGCTTTCCGAGGGATATTCACAAAAAAGGTGTGATGTAATGAAGTTCTAGAAGCTGAACTTTTGGCATTGAAGGAAGGATTGGACATTTCTCTCAATATGGGGGCATGGCCTAATGAAATGGAATCCGACTCCCGCTAGGCTATTCTGCTTCTTCATCCTTATTTGAAGATCCAAGGAAAGTTTGGGAACATTATTACATTAAAGATTCATATCAAATGGACATGTCCGTTTCACCCACATTAGACAGGAAGAAAACCAAGTAGATTGGTGTTCAAGGATGTTATGTGATGGAATGGAAATCCTGAAAATCCTACAAAAGCCACTTCAGGAATTATAGGATTTTTTTCAGGCTGATATGTTGGTTGGGCCAAATTAGTTTTTTCTTTGTTTTGTTTTTTGTTGGGTCCTATGTGACCCCATTCTTTCTACCAAAAAAAAAAAAGAAGAGATAATTGGTCACTAATTGTTAATTATATGGTTAAAAAACTATATATATCCAAAAAAAAAAAAAAAAAAAAGGGAAATAATATAATAGCACAATGTATTAAATAATCTGAGGGACATTTTGGTCCCTTCACATTTGAAATTTGAATATACTTAATAGCGGCTAATTGTATTAGTCTGATTGGGACCCACACGTAATATATTGCACTAAGAGGACCCTAACATTAATTTTTTGATCTACTAAGGAGATTAACACATAAAAAAAAACTCTATATGTAATAGTATAATAGTTAGAGGAAATTGCACCGGCACCTCAAAATGGAGGCCTTAAAGCATTGACCACCCATTTTATGTTTGAAATTGGATTTTCATTGGACACATTAGTCCAATTTGTCACTGAAAATCGTTAAATCACTATTCATTTTTGTTCCCCTTCATATTTTGATAGGGATATTTTTGGAATTGAAAGAAAATTAATAGTGGTTTAATGGTTTTCAGTGACAAATTGGATTAATGTGTCTAATGAAAATCCAATTTTGGAGTGTGTGTTTTTCAAATATAAAGTGGGGGTGTAATGACCCCCGTATTTCTAACCCGGGATCCATATTGCATGTCCAAGAACCCGAAGGTCTAGTCGGGTAAATTTGTGGAGTGTCCGAATAAATGTCCATGATCCATACCCTGAACCCATGGATCTGGATTCTTTTGGTGAAGAGCCTGCCTTGCTTGGAAGTTGGACCTCTGGAAGGCAAGTGATAGCTGGAGATGTCGGAATGAAGGTAAGACCTTCCTCATGTGTCATTTAGGCCTAGGTTGTACTTGGACTTCAACCCCATGAGCAAAGCACCTTTGTATACCAATATACTAGGGGGTGGTTGCTAGTGGCGGTTGATTGGACCAAGCAACCGCCCCAAGCGACCACCTGGTCCTAGTTGCGAGGTTTTAACCTATTTTGCCCCCAGACTTCTATAAATAGCAACCCTCACCTCTTTTACGAATATTATATTTGGGATTGCTGTTTTTGGTGGTTAAGCGGCAGTAGAGACGTGCTGGAAGGTGATTTGAAGTGTTGTTGATGATCTGGAAGCTTCTCATTTCTTTTCTGGCTGATCTGGTTGAGGTAAGTGATTCCCTATTCACTCATTTTCTATCCTCGGCTATGATTAAAGTAGACTTTTCCCCCCTCATTGGTTGTTTATGATCCTCTCATTACAGTACCTACCTTTTTAATGCTCTTGATGAGATCAGGTCCGAAAACGAAACCCTCCTTTCGTGAAAAGGATTGATCTAATCAAGGGGAGGATTTTGGGTAACCAAATGATCTTAATTGTTAGGTTTCGTGTTACCCCTTGGTTGTGGGAGTGTTAGGTTCAAAATTCAGACTGTGATCATCCAAAAATCGGATCGAAATCGGATGATCGAAAGCCTAAGTTTCGGATTTGAACTCATTGTTTATGGGGCGGTCACTAGTGGCAGTCACTCAACCTACCGGCCCAAGCGACCGGCTGGTTTCCAGTGAGCATGTGACTTTTGGATTTTGTCCAATTTGATTCATTTGACTTATACATTATTGTAACCCTATTTAGAGGTGTCCTTTGTTTCAAGTTAAAGTTTTATAATAGTTTATGGTTTGCAATTTAGAGGATTTCTACTTATTTACAGGATAAGGACATACAACCTCATCTTTATGAAATGACTTGAACATGCTAGTCTAGTGGCTTTCAATACTTTTCTTTCATTTTATATATTGTTGTACCATGAATAGCATGTTGATCTTATTATATGCTTGCTATTTTTTTTTGTCTTTACATATGCTTTATCATTTATGAATGTGGTATGATGATGATGATGATTGGTTTGTGGTTCTGATGGAAAGGGTATTCTATTGGGATATCTTGGCTTGAGATATCAGAGGGTTGTGGTATGGGACACATGCTCGCTGATGTCTCCAGCACTGTCATAACTACTGGATGACATACCTAGGTAGAGTCTAGAGTTGCATGGCTAGGTACATCACATGCTACTACCCTTTCAGCAGGGGAATTGAAGTTGGATGACCCGTGATGACGGTGTTGTGACTCTATTTCATCCTATAGCAGTAACCAATCCGTGCGGAGACTCAGTGGTCCACTGTTGCTCATACAAATGTTAGGGTTGCATATGTTAGGGTTGGGCTCATGGACGTCCAAGGAGCAACCGGGTGTCGTGAGGAGTCATTAGTGCTTTCCGTCCCAACAATATGTGGATGACCATAGGGTTAGGGAGTGGAGTCCAATAGCGGTAGCCAGTCCGTGAGGGTTCTCATTCCTAGGTTGCGAAGGATACTAAACCGAGTTGGTTGGTGCCATAGGGGATGCATCTGAACTTCATGTAGTATGCCACCATTATGACTTGCATTGGTTTAGAAACCCCGACATGCGCTAGTACTCATGCCAATGGTCGTGGTGAGAGAGTGTTGACTTAACCTCAGCCATGGTTTGAAAGCCAGGTGTGGACTTACCATCTTACCCAGGATCCCTACAGAGGTAGCCAGTCTTTGCCGGATCAAAATGACTAGACCTACCCAGAGCAGGCCTGGTTTTATATCTTAAAGCATGTCAACTTTTAGAGACATGCATGGTTAGATCTTAGTGGCATTCATACTTATGCACTTCATACATATCATATATGCATTTCTGATGATTTGACATATGGATGAAAGTTGTTGTTGTTCTTATTGAGTTCGTCAAAACTCATTCCTATATTTTGTATGTTATATTAGCCTATACAGATGGAGGATATACGTCGGAAGATGGATTGGTTTCCCATGAAGGAGCCTTCTCGTATGAAGAAGATGTGGCACCGGGAGTGGGAAATGGAGATAGCCTGTGCGGGAGCTCCTACGAGTGCATGGAGTGTGCTTATAGCACCCATTGATGGGCGTAGGAGACAAGTTGTTAGGCAATTTGGCCATCGTCTAGAGAATAACTGGAGAACCCCTTTTCTTGAAAAACATGAGAAACATTTTCTTTCTTTAGGAAAAAAAAACCGGAAAGAAACTTTTTTTTTTTTTATTTAATCATTTAGGATTGCTTCCGCTGAACTCATATTCGTTTTGGTCATTTATTTTTTCATTGATTATTTTATTGGAGTATTTGGACTCCTGTAATATTTTTATAAAATTATTGAACTTATTCTTGCTCATGATTATCTTTACTTGCATTTATTATTATTGATGGGTAAGACCGTGGATCCTATGATGATCACTCCCACGGGTTGTCGGGTGGGTAACCAAGACTGGTGGGTGGGGTGTGACAGGGGATGTTTGTGAAACCCGGCCCTAACCTTAACCCGGATACTCTTTTGTCTGTAGGTCCAAAGACCCGAAGTAGAAGTGAAAGTTAACTATGGGCCATATTGGTAGAAGACATAGTGTTCGACTCCACACCTATGGAGATTGAAGATGATGCCCCATACTTGAAGACAGTGTTGGATATAGAAAAGAGACTACGCCTTGATGAAGAGAAGATTAGTTGATGACCTTAGAGCTTGGTGGGATATGATTTAAAGCCATTTTTCCATGCTAGGTATGTTATAGAATATGTGTTTAAAGTTTCGCTTGATTCCGAGTAGTGGAAGACCCTCAAGTCCCGACTTAGGATTTGTTGTCTGCCTGGGTCGACTGGGCTAGGCTACCCAGCCAATCGACCCAAAGATGCTGAACTCGAGCAGAATCTTCTGTTTAGGTTATGTTGCTATATATACCCCATGACTTCATGATTTTAGTATCCCTAGCCTCCAAAGCACTTAGAGAATGAAGGGAAACCATCTCCAAGCCTCCAAAAGTGTAGAAGAAGATCTAATCTTGCAAACTTGCTAGTTCCCTCTCTTGTTCTTCAATCAAAGGTTAGTATTCAATCTTTTGTATTCTTGATTCATTCTTTCTATGATCACTCTCATCTTTGAACTGAGATTATGATGAAGATGCTGCAACCTTGTAGTCATATCATTACAATCTCTTTTCATTCTCTAATACCATGATCATCTCATTCATTCTTAACATGATTTTTATGATTTTTTCTTAAACTATGATCATATTCTTATTTCGATTTATTCTAGCATTATAGATGCTTCTCTATGATTAATCATACCTCTGATCTACTGTGTTCTTGTACTAGAATGAGATCTTATCATCTCTAGTTCATCTCTTTCATTCATAGCATGTTTCCAATGAAAACCATGATTTTTACCAAAATAAAAACTATGATTTCAAATTAGTAAGTAATGGTTTTAATGGTTGTTTGATGTCTAAATTATGCTTTTTAGTCTTAGACTACTGTGTTAGATATTCTCTCCAAGTTTTGTCGCATTCCGGATTGTGTAGCATAGGTTTCGGATCAAGATTTCCTTTTTATTTTCAGATTTGCTCTTGGGCAGACTGCCTGGGTCGACTAACTCAGTCTACCCAGCCAATGAACCCACAAGAATAGAATTGGATTTCTTCGTTCGTTTCGATTTGATTGATGCTTATTCTTTTAGGACTACTTCCTAATGATTGTGTGATGCTATTCTAGGGTTTGTTTGCTAACTTTGGATTCAACCTCTTGTTCGTCCGGAATATATTCGAATCTATTTAAGGTAAGGAAAGTTGTTACCATATTAACATAGATTGCATAGATTTAGTTTCTAATTTGGGAACTACTTAGATTTGCTACTGTTATGTTAGTTTCTATTATGATATGAATGTTGCAAGTACATTAAGATCTTATTTCCTTATTTACTTTATGTACTTGATCATGTATGAATACTTATTCATGTATGTTTCTTATTTATTTGATCTTGTCTTATTATACTCTTTCATATGATGAGATATCCGTCGTGGATGATATGACTGAATTATGATTGTGATTATTTAGGTATGATTTGGGATTGGGGAATGTCCTTTTGACATTTCTATCCTTGGACCTCATAGGGAGTAGTATGGGATATTTCCAATGTTGCCCTTTGACACTTTCCCGAATTATTGGTTATCATACCTAGGACTTGTCTAGCAGTGTTTGGCTAGGATATTCCCTATTATATCAGACCCGATTCGGAAGGGTATTGAAACCGAACGAACCGTGGTAGCAATGGGAATTCATGGGTGCTCAAGACCGGTGAGTTATATCCGTGAGGGGACATGAATCACATTGTGGGGACCATTTATGGGTAGAGTTGCATATGGAAAGACTTGGGCTCATGGGCGTTCAAGACCGGTAACCAACCCGTGAGAGGAAATGAGAGCTTCCCGTTTACTATATGTGGATGACCTATAGGGTTGATGTGTCCGTATTTGAGAGAGTCGGATACGCTGACTCTAGTGTGAAGGATACCGGAAAGAATCTCGAGAGGGGGGGAATGGACGTATCTGGATCTGAGTTGATGTAACTAAGTAGAAGACTTGCATTGGGCTAGGCTTTACTCTGACATGCGCCAATACTTAGACCAAACGGTGATGTGAGAGAGAGGTGACTTAACCCCTAGCCATGGATTGTCCAAGATGAATGAAGGACCCTTTGCCAACCGAAGATGAGTGAATTGAGACCTACCCAAAGAAGTATGGTGCTATGACTTAAAGCATGTCTGCCTATAGAGACCAGCATTGTGAAATCCAGCCCAAACCTAGCCTGGGATACCATATTTGTTTTGGGATAAAGAAAGACTTGTTTAATGTTAGACCTTGAAGTTGGACCTTCTTTTCATTGTTGTTATCCTTGAAAGCCTTAGGAGACCATGTCCGGCCTTATCCTTACCCTGACCCGGCCCGGAATTTGTATTTTCTGTAGATCCAATGACCCGAAGTGGTGGGAAAAGTCCTTGTGGACCCTTTTGGTTGATGATTTGGTGTCGGAGCCCAAGCCCATGGACATTGACGATGATGCCCCTCACTTGAGAGCATTTTCAGTGTTAGTTTTGAATCTGCGCACCGAAGAGGGGTGAATTAGTTGAAATAACTAATGAACTCTTGTGCTCAATCCAAAAGTATTTCCCGAAACTAGACTTCTTGATGGACTTCTAGGAGAAAACCCCACTCAATTTAACCCCATATAGCCCTCCAAATCCCTGTCCGAAGTTGCTGAACTATGTCTGGCAAATCCTGCTTGCGCATCGAAGAAGGTGAGCTTAGTTGATGGACCTAATGAAATCCCATTCTTGATAAAAAAGTATTTCTGAAAACTAGACTTCTTTATTGACTTGTAGAAGAAAACCTCACTCAATTTGACCTTGTATAGCCCTCCGAATCCGCATCCAAAGTTGCCGAACTATTCCTGAAAATTCTGTTGAAACTCTGTTGGTTGATACTGTTGGTCGATCCTATCAACCAAAGGTATCGACCAACAATCCCAGATTCGAATAAAAAGGTTCTTTTTGGATATTCCTTTCTCCTTTTTAAGTGAAACCTCGAACCTAAATCATTATTTCACTCATTTCAACATCTGAGAACGTGGGAAAGCTCCTTTAAACCTCCTCCTTGGCTTGGGTGTTGATCTTCTTCAAGAATCATTGTCTCTCTTCTCTAATCTCTTCTCCAAGGTATCTAATCTCTCACTAATCTACTTCTACCTCATCTTGTTCTTGCTACTGAGTTCATGAAGAAGGTGCAGCAACCTTGCAACCACCTCTTCTACAAGCTCTTTTGCTTTGATTAAACCTCTCTTCACCCTTTCCATGCTATGATTCTCATACATGATGTTCTTGCTTTCTTATTTTGATTTTTTTCTTCTTTACAACATGAATTCATCTCTTAATCTGATTTTCTCTTTCAATTAGGTCTGATTATATGTTAGTAATTGTCTATATTCTGCTGCTCATCATTCTATTAATTGAATTCCTAAGTTCTCTTGCAATTTCAATTGATTCCATTGAAGAACATGATTCTTGCAAGTTTGAACCTAGGACCTCAATTTGGGGGTTTTCAATTTGACCATTGGATCATGTTAATTTATGCTACATAGTCTCCTACTACTGTTCCTAGCATTCCCTCCAAGTTTCGTATCGATCCGAGACCCGGAAGACCAAATTTGGGCCAAAACCCAAAAAAACCCACCTTGCTTTCCAACGATGCTTGTTGGTCGATACTATCGACCCAATGTATCAACCAACAAGATTGCTATCAGAAACTTTTGCCCAGTTTTGATCCATTCGATCTCCGATTGTTTTGATTTCTTCTCTAATCCTTCATGTATGTTTGTTTAGGCTTTAAGACTATAATTGGACCATTCTCTTGTGACTTTGGATCATCTTATTCACAATTTGAGTTAAGGACGGTTATTTCCATATAACATAGACTGTATGACTTTTTACACTATTGTTGGTAACTTAGTAGTGTAAAATCCGGCCTTATCCTAACCCTGACCCGGCCCGGATTTTATACTGTTGTAGGTCCGAAGACCCGAAGTGGTAGTAGAAGAGACCTGTGGGCCCTCTTAGTGGATGATTCGATGCTTGATGCTGAGCCTATGGACAATGACAATGATGCCCCTCACTTGTGCACCTTGTCAGTGTTGAGTAAAAATCTGCGCATCGATGAAGATTGAATTAGTTCAATCACTTCTCGGAACCCCGTGATCAATCTAAAGGTATTTTCTAAAACTAGACTTGTTGATTGACTTGTAGGAGAAAACCCCGCTTGATTTGACCCTTTATAGCCTTGCAAATCCACTCCTGAAGTTGTTGTCATAGCTTAGTTGAGTGCTTGGTAGACCAAGAGTAATGGAATTCGAGTTTGCACTAAATCTCTTCCCATTTTGCCCCTAACTTTTTGGAACTCGTGAATGAGGACCTAAACTAATCATTTGCACTCCAGAGCTCGAGGTTGGACACTCTCTTGGGCTATTCCTTGATGTTTGGGAAGATCTTTGACTCCAATCATTATTGTATACACTAATCATCAACTCAAGGTATGATTTCTTCTATTCCTCTCCTAATCTATTCATGTTTCTATCAATTAATGATCATTGAAACCATGGCTGAAGTGCTGCAACCTTGCAAACACTTAACCATGAGTTTCCCCCTTTCAATTTCTTAATCCTCCCCCACTCTTGCTATGCTATGATTCAAATGAGATTAATTGCACTCCATCACTTTGATTCTATTCAATCTAACCTATTTTGATTCTAATCTTGTCACATCCTCCCAGACGGTACCCTAACTGGCATACCCGAGAGTGTGATCCACAGCCCCGAAGATCAAGTATTGAGGAAATCATTCTCCCACATATACAATAACATAATCATAAACAAGAAATAATCAAGGTTTAATATTATAAACAAAGGTTCAAAACAATAATGAATAATCAGTATAATCAGAGTGCGGAAAAGATACCAGATATCCAATGATATCAAAAAGAGTAAAGTGAGGTGGAAACTCACTCCACCAATATAGCGGAACGCAGTATGAAAGTCTAAAAGGAAATACAACTGAAACAAATGTATTAAGAAATAAACTAAGATCAAGTGTCTTCTAGTCTATAGATAAAGTCTTCATAAGTATGGACTTCGTCAATCCAACTAATCTGTTCTAACTCTATGCTGCCTTCACATGTAGTACGCAGCTTGATCCGCCGGGGGATCATCAGAGTAATCTTGATCGTCGCCAGCACCTTGCGTGTAATACGCTTCATCGGCTTGCGCTTCACTGTACTTCTCGTCATAATAATCTGTACCTGCAGGATAATCTAAACAAAGAATATACAAAAAGGAATGAGTTTCGAAGAAACTCAGTAAGGTAGTTAATCCATAACATCATAGATAACATGTGGCAAAACATAACATGATGCAATGCAAGATGAAACAGAGATAAAGTATGAATGCATCTAAACTCTATGTATGCTGGTCTCTATGGCAGACATGCTTTAAGTCATAGCACCGTACTTCTTTGGGTAGGTCACACATACGGCTCCTGTTGGTAGTGGGTCCGGCATCCCTCAGGACACACCATGGCAGGGCTTAAGTCAACACACTCTCTCACAACCATTTGGTATAAGTACCGGCGCATGTCAAGGAAAACCCTAGCCCAATGCAAGTCATCTAGTCAGTTACATCAACTCAGGTCCAGATACTTCCATTCCTCGCCCCGGGCGATCCTTTCCGGTATCCTTTCCACTAGAGTCCTAATAGTCCCGGACTACGGACTCGTCAACCCTATTGGTTATCCACATATGGTAAACGGGAAGCTCTCATGTCCTCTCACGGATATAACTCACCGGTCTCGAGCACCCATGAGCCCAAGTCTAGCCATATGCAACCCTCCAATAAATGGCCTCTTTCGAGTATCCACAATGTGATCCATGTCCTCTCACGGATTGGTTACCGGTCTTGAGCGCCCACGAATCCCCATTGCTACCACGGGTCATTCGGTCTCAATACCCTTCCTAATCGGGTCTGATATAACAGGGGTATAACCTAGCCAAACACTGCTAGACATCCCTAGGTATGACAATCAATGATTCGGGAAAGCGTCGATGGGCATCTTCGGAGAACATCCCATACTATTCCCTCCGATGTCCAAGGATAGAAGCATCAAAAGGATACTCCCCAATCCCAAACCAAACTTAAGCAAACACATTCTCAGAACAGTCATGACATACACAACTAGTAGTTCATCATATACAAGAGAATGTAAAAGAAAAAATTAGATTAGGCAATAATAAGTAATTCATACATCATGAATAATAAAAAGACAATATAAACAAGTGCTACTGTTCCCACAGTAGGAGATCAGAATTAAAGTACAACAAAAGTAGGTAATCTCATAGTTTCATAAAGTAGAAACCAGAGAACAAGTAATCTATGTAGTTAAGGAAATAACTTTCCTTACCTTCTAACTTGGATAGGATCTTAAAGAATCAAGTATGATCTTGACTAAACCTGAGAAGACAGTCCTAAACAAGTGCATACAACATGTTAGGAAAGATGCATAAAGGAAAAAATCATAAATCAATCGAAACAGACCAAGAATGAGGTTGATGTACTCATTGGTCGATTGATTGGTCTACTGGACTAGTCAACCAATGAGTTGACCAATGGAGACAGTGGCCTACAGGAATCTGAATTTTGAGAATCAAGAACCGAATTTGATGGTTCAAAAGGGTACAAATTAGAG
Source organism: Hakea prostrata (assembly GCF_041222555.1). Classification (NCBI taxonomy): domain Eukaryota; kingdom Viridiplantae; phylum Streptophyta; class Magnoliopsida; order Proteales; family Proteaceae; genus Hakea; species Hakea prostrata. The sequence goes on along the minus strand of NC_142607.1, from coordinate 49,642,456 downwards.
GAAAATTATCATGGTAGTATTCTAGGGTATAGAGGATATCAATTCATAAATCAAATCAAGTTCCCAAGTTGTAACCTAGGAACAAAAAGGTTAACCTACTAGGTTAAACATAGATTATGAGGGAAAAATATTATAATCAAAGATAAAAGAACTAGGATATGAAGATTACAGATATAGTAATGAAAACACATTGATTGGGTTACCATGATCAAACTAGGGGTTCCTGGTTTGATCCCAGAAAATTAGGGTTTCACCCTTTTTAGGTTCCCCCGGAAAATAATTGAGAGCTCTGGATGAAGGGAGATAAATTGTTAGCCAAAAATAACAAGAAGGGTCATTCAATGATGAAGTTTAGGTTAACACAAATGTCACCCAAAGGTTTCCCTTCACAAGGGAGGTTACCAAAAGTTCTCCAGATGATCAAACAGGTTAGGGTTTCAAAGGATTCCACTGGCTGAGGTTAAGATCATGATGATGATCATGGATCTTAAAGAACATGATGAGATCATGGAATAGATGGTTGCAAGAGTGCATCATCTTCTTCCTGATCTCAATGAAGAACAGAATTAAAGAAAGAAAATCGAGAGATAGAAGAAAGAGTGAGTGAAATCATACCTTTGCTGTAGGAGGATGAAGAATTCTTCAAGTCTTTGTGAGAGATCACCAAAGAATGCAAGGGAATGGATTAGATTAGGGTTCTAACTCATTCCAGAGGCTTAGGAGGCAGATGAGGTGGAGTATTCCCAAGATTAGACTTAAATAGAAGAGACAAGATTCAAATTTCAAAAACAAAATCAATTGGTCGATTGATTGGTCGATTGGTCCAATCGACCAATGAGTCGACCAATCAAGAGAGCAACTTCAAAATAGGGAATTGAAGGCTCAGATCAAGTCCAAACATCAAGGGGTTTTGCACACACCTAGAGTGACATACCTAGGAGTTAGAAATGCCTTTGAATCAATACAGAGACCACTCCAAGACCATCAACTAATCCAATCTTCATTAGGGTGCAGTTTCCACCATTGGAACACTGGCATCAACACTCATGGATTCCAATCCAGCCATCAAGTCTTCAATAGAAATGGCCCAAAGATGACTTCTTGCCTTACTTCGGGTCACTGGACCTACAAATAACAAAGTTTCCGGATTAGGGTCAGGGCTGGGTTTCACAAATTTGATATGTAGATGCATGATAAGCTTAGGCTGTAATGAAATTAAGATTCTAGCTTGATTCTTAGCACTCATTTGATTGTTCCTTATCATCCTTTTCAATTTCTATAAGTTCCAATTTAATTCTTGCTAAGTATCATATAGAAACCTAAAATTCGATTTGGGTATTCTTGATTGAACCGTTGGATCATCATGAAAATTAGTGTTAGTATCCTCTTACTGTTATAAGCATGCCCTCCAAATTTCATGACGATTGGAACATCGGAAGGGCAGTTTTAGATGAAGTTTCCATTGTTGTCCTGAAGATAACAAGTCTTGGTCGATTGCTTGGTCGATTGACAGTCGACCAAGCCAGTCAACCAAGAGTTGTTAAGGCCCTGTACTCAGCCAATTTGATCCGTTTGAACCCCAATTCAATTGTTTTCTTCTCTGACATTAATTGTATGATTATCTAGGGTATCAACACTGATTTTGGGACCATACTTGGTAATCATTGAATCTATTTACAACTTGATTAAGGTAAGGACAGTCGTTAACTCAAGTATGTTAATTATACCAACATGCTTACATTATGAGAACTTAATGGTTATGTTCATATGAGTAATCCTTTACTATACATGATTGTTATGTGTTTTCTTATCAGTAATAGAATGTATATATCATTTAGAATATCATGTTCAATTTTACTTTATGATTCATGTATGATCAATCATGTTATGATATGTATTTGTTTATATGATGAATCATTGATTTAGTATAATATGGATGAGATTGAGATTGTGATTGACTACGTATGACTTGGGATTGAGAGGTGTCCTTTAGACACTTCTGTCCTTGGACATCGGAGGGAGTAGTATGGGATATTCCCCAAAGGTGTCCATCGACGCTTTCCTGGGTTATTGGATGACATGTATAGGATTCTCTAGGTGTATGGTTAGGATTTCCCTTGTCGTATCAGACCCGAATTGGAAGGGTATTGAGACTGAACGACCCATGGTAGAATATGGTTGAAGGGTGCTCAAGACTGGTACCCATTCCATGAGAGGACTTGAACTATATTGCGGATACCCGAAAGGGGCCATTTATTGGTAGGTTTGCATATGGATAGACTTGGGCTCACGGGAGCTCAAGACCGGTAACCAACCTGTGAGAGGACGTGAGAGCTTCCCATTTACTATATGTGGATGACCAATAGGGTTGATGAGTCTGTAATCCAGGATTACGCTGACTCTAGTGCGAAGGATACCGGAAAGGATCGTCGGGGGTGAGGAATGGACGTATCTGGATCTGACATGATATGACTAAGTAGATGACTTGCATTGGGATAGGCTTTATTGTGACATGCGCCAGTACTTATACCAAACGATGATGTGAGAGAGTGGTGACTAAATCCCCAACCATGGTTTGAGATGACTTTACCGAACTTCCCCGGGCAGACCCAAGATATCTTATGATTGAGGGGGAGTGACTGACGACCTAAAGAAGTATGGTGCAATGACTTAAAGCATGTCTACCTTAGAGACTAGCATACTTAAGATTAGAATCATATTACATCATTGTCTCATATCATATTGCATCATATTGTGACTTGTGTTGAATGAACTATGGATTATGAAATGACCTGCCTTGCTGAGTTCTTTTGAACTCATTCCTTTTGTGCAATTTGTTAGATTATACTGCAGGTACAGAAGACCTTGATGGCACATCCTATGACCCGAGCTATGATCTCGCATACTACCCTTTGGGTGATTGCTACGCGGAGAGTCAGGATTGCTATACCGAGGAGGATTATAGTGCGTACCAGAGTTAGCCCCACATTAGTGAGGGAGCGGCCACGTTGGGTTTACTTCATCCATACTTTCGAAGAGGATATCATTAGGATAGAGGAAACCTATTTGTAGGCCCCATTTCCCTGGATGACTATAATCATTTGGATTTTCTCTCTCTAGTTCCTATGGATTTGTTCATAACACTGGTTGTAACTTAACTTGATTTATCACTGTTCCACTAATTGTGAAGGAGTGACTTCTGATCACTCTTTCTCTTTGAGACTCTGTTACTTAGAAGTTGTTACTTAATGTTTCCGCAATCTGATTAATTACCCTTTTCTCATTCATTTGATCTATTTATTGTTTACTTTGTACATTGATTATATTGTTCATGATTATGTTATCTTGTATGTGGGAGGCATGGCTGCTCGATCTAGATCTTCGGGCTGTGGATCACATCCCGGGTATGCCAGATAGGATACTGGCTGGGTGGATGTGACAGAGTGGTATCAGAGCCCAAGACCAAGTAAGGCCCCAACCACAGAAACGATAACGGAACATTCCGAGTCACAGATCCAAGGTGACTCAATTAATCTTAGAAGTGAATAATAGATAACTCAGACTAGAAACCTGATTAACGAAGCATAAGTGAATTGTTGAATAACATACGATAATTATAATTTAACAATCTTCACTTAATGAAACGAAAAAGAAAATGAATAACACACAATAACAGGTGAAACCGAAATAACTTTCATTAACTTAAATAAGTTTTACAACGGGTTACATATGAAAAGCATAATTGAAATCCTAGTACAATCTATCTATCTAGGAGATCGTCACTGGACTCTGGATGTCCTGACATCCTTAGTGATCTGAGTGAGCTGAGACTGCATCTGATCTTGTCTGGACTCTATCTGTGCAAGCCTCCCCTCAAGCCTCTCATACATATGTGACTGGCTCACCTCCATCCTCTCATATATCTGAGTCTGCCTAGCTCCTAAGCTCTCGAACAACTGCTCCTGCCTAACCCCCATCCTCTCCATCATAGAAGTCATAGATTGCATCTGAGCATACAGATCTGGTGCCACTGGTGCAGTCTGTGATGGACCCCCAGTCTCAAACTGTGATGTGGGAACCCCCTGATCATCAGGACCGACCTCCTACATACCTATATCATCCCCAGCCTGATCCTCTGCTGGAATATCCTCACCATCATCCTCGGACTCCGACTCATCACCTAGACCGGGAGATCTGCCAACTCAATCTAACTGCATCAGTCCAATGGTCCTCGTACCAATGGAATATCCCACACCTCCAACAAGTCTATCCTCACCATCCAGATCTATCACGAAGTGACTGAAGATGCGTGTCAATAAAATCCCAAAGCAAAGATTTATGACACTCGGATGCATGACAACCTCGTTCATAACATTCTGTATAATATAAGACAAATCGATCTCGAATCCCATATAGATCCGATAAATGAGTAAGGCATCCATGACCGTAACCACATTATGATGTCCCGCTCTCGGTATGATATTCCTCCCTACAATTCGACCGATGACTCTAGCCGATGCAATCATCTCACCGTTGTTTCTAGGATAGTAGCACCTATCATCATCCCAAAGTGTCATGCATATCTCATGCAACTCGTATGGAAGCATATGTCTGCTGAAATCCTCCCCTACTGATATCCACACACATGCATGTGGACAATAAGGAACCCCAAGAATCTCTGCTAGTGTGCGAGTAGTAAATCTGATCTGAGTCTCCCTGATCTGACTCGCTATCACTAACTCTATCTGATCAGCTCGCCCCTCCACAAATGAAGTCAAATTGCTGTAGAACAGCCGAATTAACTCTGGGTACACCGGCAAATCCTCAGTAAGTAGGTGTGTCCACCCCAAAACATCGAATCTCACCCCAATCCGAAAAATAGTCAACTCTGCAGCCCGAAATGGTCTCCCATACTCTATGTGACAATGCCCAAAGTATGCATCGTAAAGAAACTTGGCCAATGGTGTGACGAAGCGGTGTCGATCAATCACCTATGCTCGTGGCAACAAAGGCACCTGACCTCTACCTCTCCTGGCACCTACTACCCTACCTCGGGCACGACCACCTCGTCCTCGTCTCTCCATAGAGTATAAATATCTGTAGAGAAAGATCAACAAGTCAATGTTAGGAGATTAACCAAAATTGGATATGAAGGGCATTTTCGTAATTTTTAAAAATTTTCAAATTTGGTGGAAATTCAATTTGAGTATATTGCCATATGCACAATACTTAAAATTGCATGATTGAGTATACTGCCATATGCTCACGACCGGTAACCACTCCGTGAGAGGACATAAATTGCATTGCGGATACCCAAAAGAGGCCATTTATTGGTAGGGTTGCAAATGGCTAGACTTGGGCTCACGGGCACTCAAGACTGGTGAAATGATCCGTGAGGGGATGTGAGAGCTTCCCGTCTACTATTTATGGATGACCAATAGGGTTGATGAGTCCGGTGAGTAATATCCGTGACTCTAGTGTGAAGGATACAGGAAAGGATCCGGAGAGGGGAGGAATGGACGTATCTGGAACTGACATGATATGAATAAGTAGATGACTTGCATTGGGCTAGGCTTTACCTTGACATGCGCCAATACTTAGACCAAATGGTGATGTGAGATAGTGGTGACCGAAACCCTCAACCATGGATTTGTTCGAGAGGGATGCAGGACCCAATTCCCCCCGGTGATGAGTGATTGAGACTACCTAAAGAAGTATGGTGCTATGACTTAAAGCATCTCTACCATAGAGACCAACATACTTAGGGTTAGAATCATATATCATCATTATCTCATATCATATTGCATCATGCTATGTTGTGCATCATATGATTTATGTTATTATGGAATAACTTTCCTTGCTGAGTTCCTTTGAACTCACTCCTTTTTGCAACATATTTTGTTAGACTTTTCTGCAGGTACTACTACTGTTGATTATGACGGTCAATACTCTGAAGACTAAGTTGGTGACTTATACCACTTTGGCTACGGTGACTACATCGGTGAAGGCTATCAGTTCAAGACTCATATTTGTCAGGAGTAGATCCAACCTGGCTTAGTTTCTTATGATTATTTTATTGAGGAGACATTGTATAAGTTAGAAGAAACTGTAACTTAGTTGCTTACCTTTTTATTTCCCTTCTTTGGAGATCTGGTTGTAATCTTTACCTTATTTCGATCTACCTTCCGCACATGTTTGTAGAGTATATTTCCGCTGTACTCTATAGTTGTCTTTTGATTTGGTACTTGTTATTCCGCACTCTGATGTTCTTTGTGATCCTTCTGAGATCCTTCTTGACTTTTATTATTAGATTACTTAAATATAATGATTTGTTCTTGCTTTTGATTATATTATTATGCTAAGTGGATATGATCGTTCCTAAACTGGATCTGTTGGGCTGTGGATCACTCCCGAGTAACCCAGATAGGGTACCCCTAGGTGGATTTAGGGTAGGATGTGACAAGCATACATAGAGTTAGACTCATGCATGCATTGTCTATCTCATATCATATCATGTTGTGTTTTGCTTATGTTATCATGTTATTTATGCTATTATGGAATAACTTGCCTTGCTGAGTTTCTTTTGAAACTCACTCCTTTTTGTACAACATCGTTTGTTAAATTATTCTGTAGGCCTTGATGACTATGAAGCACAAGATGAAGAAGCGTACCATAAGCAAGGTGTTGGCAACTATGAAGACTACATTGAGGATTTCTTGAGTGGTCTCTCTTGTTACCAAGATTAGCCCTACTGTGGAGTGGGAGCGTCTGAGCGTGATTGATGAAGTCTATGTTTACGAAGACATTCTTTACAAATTAGAATAGACCTTTGCTTATTTAGATTATATCTTTCTTTCTTTCTTGTCTTTAGAATCAGTTGTGATCTCCTTTGATTTTTGAACTATATTCCGATGTACTCGTGGAGTGAGATTCCGCTTCACTCTACATTTGATTTTATATATCTATTGGTATCATTTCCGCACTCTGATGATTATCTCGTTACTTTACTTTGATTCATTTGAATAATATTGTTAACCTTGATTTAGTCTTTTTCATGATTATATTGTTGTGAATGTGGGAGGTTGATTTTACTAACTACTGGATCTTGCGGACTGTGGATCACACACTCGGGTATGCCAGATAGGGTACCGGCTGGGTGGATGTGATGGAGTGGTATCAGAGCTCACAGTTCCAAGTAAAATCCTAACCAGAGAAACAATGATGGAACATTCCTGAGTCATAAATCCAGAAGTGACTCAAGTATTCTTAGAAGTGAATAATAGAACACTTGAATTAGAAACTTAAAAGTGAAGAATAATATACTCTGAATAATACACAATAAGTCTGATTTAACAAACATCACATAATATAACGAAAGAAAATGCATAATACACAATAAGACGGTGAAACAAAAGTGAACTTCATTAATTTTAGGAAAGTTCTACAACAAGTGACATTTGAGAAACATAAAGGAAATCCTAGTACAATCTATCTAGACTACTGTCTCTGCTCTCTCAGTACTCTAACATCCTCTACAACCTGAGTCAACTTTGACTCCATCCTCTCCTGTCTCGCCTCTATCCTCCCTAAGATGGAAGTCATAGAGCGCATCTGTGCACACAACTCCGCAATATCTGGAACTGTTAGTGAAGGGCCTCCGGTCTCAAAATGTGATGATGTGGGGATCTCCTGATGACCTTGATCTGCCTCACGCATCTCAATGTCATCTCTTGCCTGGTCATCTGTATCTGGACCAGCATCGTGGTCACCACCATCCGACTCATCATCATTCTCATCTTTCTCAAGACCATCCTCATCATCTGACCTCTCAATCTGAGTAATGTGCATCTAATGAATAGTCCTCGTCCCGATGTCATAGCCCAGCAATCGTGTCTGCATCAGTGTATCCTCCAACCTCACTCCGAAATGCTCGGAAGATAAGTGTGAGTAGACGTCCGAAGCAAAGGTTCCGTACACCTGGAGACATCACAACCTCTAGCATGACATTCTGAATGATGAAGGAAAGATCAATCTCGAAACCCCGGTATATGTGGTAAATCAGTAGAGCATCCATCACTGATACTCTCTCGTGATGCCCCGCCTTCGGGATGATGTTGTGGCCCACAATGCGATCGATGATTCTAGCCGAATCTATCATCTGTGCACTAGTCCGTGGTGTATAGCATCCATCATCTCTCCAAAGTGTGATGCAAACCTCATGCAGCTCATGTGGTAGTAGAAAAGCATCTATCTCTGCCCCAGTCGGTATCCATACACACTCATGAGGATAGTGTGGTACCCGGAAAATCTCTGCCAGTGTACTAGTAGAAAATCGAATCCGTGTCTCTCGAACTTGACTCTCTAGGATCAACTCGAATGGACCTCATCTCCGACCCTCCTCGACTGATGTAAGGTTGCTAAAGAACAACCTCACTAAGTCCAGATAGACTGGAAGATCCTCGTATCGAATCTCTGACGGATCCGGAAAGTGCTAAGCTGTCTTAGCCTGAGTACTCGGCCATACTCAATGCGGCACCGCTTGAAGAAGGCCTCATACAAGTACTCCGCTCGGGGTGTACTAAATAGGTCTCTGCGAATGACTACATCTCGTGGCTCCAAAAGTGGAACCTAACCTCTGCCTCTGCCTTTGCCTCTCCTCCCACCCATGTGTCGTCCGCGAGAAGGCATGATGTCTGTATAGCTGTAAAGAAGACAAAAAGAGACTTGACATTAGAAGAATTACAAAATTCAGCATGAAGGGTATTTTCATAATTTTTTGGAAATTTTTTATTTTGGCGAAATTTCAGTTTGAGCATATTAGCATGTGCATGGTACTTAGAATAGTGTGTTAGCATGTTTTATTGGAGAAAAACATTTCATTTTGGTGATTTAAATGACAAAATTCAGCAAGCATAGAAAGGGGGAAAATTCTCAAATTAGATCAAAATGTGATTTTTGGAAGGTTGGTATTGGCTCAATCAATTTACATACACATGTTCATCATATCATTACATGTATGCAGGAATTGATTTGAAGACGAAACTCTTTGTGGTTTGAAAATGAGAAAAGATTTTCAAAAGAGGGTTTTCGGTTGAGAAATCGTTAACAAGAAACCATGAAATGGATAGCAAGCGTTGTAAAGACATGGTATTGTGTTAAGATTACCTAGAACATGTTCCTATATGTTCCTAGACATGTTTCCTAGCAATTATAACAAGTAAATCATGATATTTGGAAGAGTACATTTCAGTTGAGACATGGTATTGTGTTAAGATTACCTAGAACATGTTCCTATATGTTCCTAGACATGTTTCCTAGCAATTATAACAAGTAAATCATGATATCTGGAAGAGTACATTTCAGTTTTGAAGTTGTGAAGCAAGGAAAAGAAGAAATTTACCTTAGATGATGTTGCAAGAATGTTGGAGACTTGTTATTGATGTTAGATGGCCTAGAATGACTCTTGAAGACCTTATAGAACCTTGCCCTAGAGCTCTCCCACGAAGCTTGGTGTTTTGGAATGAGTATGAAATGAAAATGTGATTTTTAAGGTGTTTTTCGAGAACTGTTTGAGTGGGTCGACTGCTTGGGTCGACTGGATGACTCGACCCAAAGAGTAAATTTTTGGAACTTTGGATAAATTTGGGGATTTTGATATATGATTCATGGATGACTATTTGATGATTAAAGTGATGATTTTAAGCCTTATTTGGATATGCTAAGACTAAGGATTGAAGTTTGAAGAACTATTTTACTTTGCCCCGGATTCTGTGAGACCTAATCGTGGCAAGGCAAAGAAATCTTTCAAGGGATTGCGTCCTGCAATCAAGGCTTACCTTACTATGATTTCGATTGAGAGCTATGCTCAGGTGGTTCAAGTTTCGAAGAAGATTGAAAAAACTGAAAAGGAAAGTGCACGTGTGCAAAGGACGTGGCAGCCAAGGAATACTGGTTTGGTTGACCGTACAGAGAGAAGATTCACTAGACCTACACCGTATCCTACTCCTAATTTTCAACCTAGGAGTGTTGGCCAGAATTCTAGTTTTGCACCGGCCAGACAGCAGCACCAATTTCAGTGGGAACAAACCAATTGTGAATGTTCCAAATGCTAGGCACCCTAAACCTATGGGTCCAAAGCCTCCAATGGTAGTACTTTCAATTGGACCGCCGGTTTGTTTCTTTTGTAAGCAGCCCGGTCATTTTGCTTGTACTTGTCCCAAGAAGCCTAATCAGCCCTATGTTCCTTTAGTGAAGAGTGTATCTGCCCTTGTGCCTGGAAAAGTGTTTAGTATATCTGGTACTGAACAAGATGCAAGCCATGAAGTTGTGACAGGTACTTTGTTAATCGCTTCTATTCCTGCATTTGTATTGTTTGATACGGGTGCATCTCATTCTTTCATCTCGTCTGCATTCATTAGGAAGACTGACTTGTTACCTAAGAATTTATCTAGTTGTTTAATGATTAGTACTCCTACTAGATCAATTGTGAAATTAGATAAGGTGATAGAAGATTGTCCCATTTTGATTTGCGAGAAGAGATTGAAAGCCGATTTAGTGATTCTTGACATGAAGGAATTTGATGTTATTCTTGGAATTGATTGGTTGACAGCCCATAAGGCTATAATTGTTTGTTCTTCAAGGAAAATTCAATTTCAGATTAGTAGTAATTCATCCTTTGAGTTTCAAGGTGATAAAGGAAGAGTTAGTAAGAAGACTTTGTTTGCTTTGATGCAAGTTTGTGCACTAGTGGAAGGTGTTACAGCTGAAAGTGAAGTCAAGGAAGTGAAGAAGAAGCTTGAAGAAGTTGAAGTTGTTTGTGATTTTAAGGATGTCCTTCCGGATGATTTATCAGGATTACCTCCAGATAGAGAGTTGGAATTTTTGATTGAATTAATTCCAGGAACCGCTCCGGTATCTAAAGCTCCATATAGAATGGCGCCTACCGAGTTGAAAGAACTACAAGACCAGCAGTTGAATGAACTCTCAGATAAAGGTTATATACAGCCTAGTGTATTGCCTTGGGGAGCTCCGGTTTTCTTTGTTAAGAAGAAATATGGTAGTATGCGTATGTGCATTGATTACCGTGAGTTGAACAAATTGACTATCAAGAATAGGTATCCGCTGCCTCGGATTGATGATCTTTTCGATCAGTTAAGAGGTGCAGCAGTGTTCTCGAAGATTGATTTGAGATCCGGATATCATCAGTTGAAGGTGAAAGCTAGTGATATTTGTAAGACAGCTTTTAGGACAAGATATGGTCATTTTGAGTTTAGAGTCATGCCCTTCGGTTTGACTAATGCTCCTGCTATGTTTATGGACTTGATGAATCGAGTATTTCATGATGTGCTAGATAAGGTCGTTATTGTCTTTATCGATGACACTTTGATTTAATCAAAGAGCGAAGAAGAGCATCAGAAGCATCTTGGTATTACTTTGCAAAGACTAAGAGAGAAGAAGTTGTATGCCAAGTTTAGTAAGTGTGATTTCTGCCTTCCAAGAGTGGTATTTCTTGGTCATGTTGTTTCAGCCGAAGGTATTCGTGTCGATTCCGACAAGGTTAAGACAGTTGCCGAGTGGGAAAGACTGAAGACGGTGTCAGAAATAAGAAGTTTCTTAGGTTTGGCTGGTTATTACAGGAGATTTATTGAGAACTTTTCTAAGTTGGCTGCTCCTATGACTAAGCTAACTAGGAAAGAGGAAAAGTTTGTTTGGTTTGACGCATGCGAGAAGAATTTTCAAGAATTGAAGATAGATTGACAAGTGCCCTAGTTTTGACAATACCCGATAATTCCAGTGGTCTGACAGTCTATACCGATGCATCTAAGATTGTTTTGGGTTGTTTTTTAATGCAACATGGGAAGGTGATAGCTTATGCTTCAAGGCAATTGAAAGAATATGAGCGGAATTATCCCACTCATGATTTAGAACTTGCAGCCGTTGTTTTTGCCCTAAAGATTTGGAGACATTACTTGTATGGTGAGAAGATTGCTATTTTCACAGATCATAAGAGCTTAAAGTACTTCTTTACCCAAAAGGAGTTAAATATGAGACAAAGAAGATGGTTGGAATTAGTCTCTGATTATGACTGTGATATCCAGTATCATCCTAGTAAAGCAAATGTTGTTGCGGATGCTCTTAGTAGAAAAAGTAACAAGAAGGAACTAGATTTGAATGCTTTGAGCAAGTCGTTGTTGAAGTCAATTTCAGATTTTGAATTGGAAGTTGTTTCGCAAAGTTCAGATGTGTGCTTTCAGCCATGACAGCAAGATCCACCCTTAGGGATCGAATTGTTGCCTTGCAAGATTCGGATCCGGAATTGAAATAGAAGATAGAGAAGATTTCTTTAAATCCTAATTTGGACCCTGATTTTGGTATATCTATGGATGGTGCCTTATTGTTTAGAGGAAGACTTTGTGTGCCTACAGTTGAAGAAGTTAAAATGGAAATTTTGAAGGAAGCACACCAGTCGATCTTTACCGTACATCTAGGAGGTACAAAAATGTATAAGGATTTGAAAGAACATTTTTGGTGGATTGGATTGAAGGCTGATGTAGAAGATTTTGTAGCGGAGTGCGAGACTTGTTAACGTGTTAAAGCTGTTCGACAACCTCCGTCTGGATTATTGCAGCCCCTACCTTTACCTGGTTGGAAATGGGAGAACATTAATATGGACTTCGTGACTAGCTTGCCTCGAACAAGTAGAGGTAATGACACTGTATGGGTAATTGTGGATAGATTGACCAAATCAGCCCACTTTATTCCTATGAATATCACTCACACTATAGATAAGTTAGCTAGACTTTATGTGGACAATGTTGTTCGTCTGCATGGAGTGCCTGTGAGTATTGTGTCTGATCGTGACCCTAGGTTTGTAGAAAGCTTTGGGAACCCAATTGAATTTTAGTACTGCTCATCACCCACAGTCTGATGGACAGTCTGAGCGGACAATTCAGATTTTGGAAGATATGCTTAGATCTTGTGTTGTTGATATGAGTGGTAATTGGGATGAACATTTAGCTTTGGTTGAGTTTGCCTATAACAATAGTTATCAGTCGACAATAGGCATGGCTCCATTTAAAGCTTTATATGGAAACACTTGTAGGACACCTTTGTATTGGACCGAAACTGGAGAAAGGAAAGTGTTAGGCCCAGAAATGATTGAAGCTACAAGTGCGATGGTAGATATGATAAGAGAAAGGATTAAGACTGCTCAGTCAAGACAAAAATCTTATGCTGATAGAAGAAGGTCAGATTTGGAATTTCAAGTTGGCAAGAATGTTTTTCTACAGGTATCGCCTATGAAGGGTGTAATGCGGTTTAATGTTAAAGGAAAGCCTAGTCCTCGTTACATTGGACCTTATGAGATTCTTGAAAGGATTGGATCTGTTGCTCACCGTTTGGCTTTACCTCCGTCACTCGCTGAGACTCATAATGTATTTCATGTTTCGATGCTTCGAAAGTATGTTGAGAACCCGGATCACATACTACAACAAGAACCTGAAGGACTTTGCGCTGATCTATCTTATAAGGAAGAACCGACCAAAATTCTAGATAGAAAGGACAAGTAGTTAAGGAATCGAAATATCCCTTTGGTGAGGATTCAATGGAAGAACCATACTCCTGAAGAAGCTTCTTGGGAGAAGGAAGAAGACATGAAGGAGAAGTTTCCTCACCTTTTTGGAAGTTCAGGTATACTTTCAATTTCGAGGACGAAATTTCTTTTAAGGAGGGGGGAATGTGAAACCCGGCCCTAACCTTAACCCCGATATTCTTTTGTCTGTAGGTCCGAAGACCCGAAGTAGAAGTGAAAGTCAACTATGGGCCATATTGGTAGAAGACATAGTGTTCGACTCCGAACCTATGGAGATTGAAGATGATGCCCCATACTTGAAGACAGTGTTGGATACAGAAAAGAGATTACGCCTTGATGAAGAGAAGATTAGTTGATGACCTTAGAGCTTAGTGGGATATGATTTAAAGCCATTTTTCCATGCTAGGTATGTTATAGAATATGTGTTTAAAGTTTCGTTTGATTCCGAGTAGTGGAAAACCCTCAAATCCTTGTCTTTGGATTTGCTGTCTGCCTGGATCGCTTGGGCCAGGCTACCCAGCCAATCGACCCTAGAGATGCTGAACTCGAGTAGAATCTTCTGTTTAGGTTATGTTGCTATATATACCCCATGACTTCGTGATTTTAGTATCCCTAGCCTCCAAAGCACTTAGAGAACGAAGGGAAACCATCTCCAAGCCTCCAAAAGTGTAGAAGAAGATCTAATCTTGCAAACTTGCTAGTTCCCTCTCTTGTTCTTCAATCAAAGGTTAGTATTCAATCTTTTGTATTCTTGATTCATTCTTTCTATGATCACTCTCATCTTTGAACTGAGATTGTGATGAAGATGCTGCAACCTTGTAGTCATATCATTACGATCTCTTTTCATTCTCTTATGCCATGATCATCTCATTCATTCTTCACATGATTTTTATGATTTCTTCTTAAACTATGATCATATTCTTATTTCGATTTATTCTAGCATTATAGATGCTTCTCTATGATTAATCATACCTCTGATCTACTGTGTTCTTGTACTAGAATGAGATCTTATCATCTCTAGTTCATCTCTTTCATTCATAGCATATTTTCAATGAAAACCATGATTTTTACCAAAATAGAAACTATGATTTCAAATTAGTAAGTAATGGTTTTAATGGTTGTTTGATGTCTAAATTATGCTTTTTAGTCTTAGACTACTGTGTTAGACATTCTCTCCAAGTTTCGTCGCATTCTGGATTATGTAGCATAGGTTTCGGATCAAGATTCCCTTTTTATTTTTGGATTTGCTCTTGGGCAGACTGCCTGGGTCGACTAACTCAGTCTACCCAGCCAATCAACCCATAAAAACAGAATGGGTTTCTTTCGGTCGGTTTCGTTGATTGCTGCTTTTTTTTTTATGGCTTCTTCTTTATAGTGTGGTGTTGTTCTTTTGTGGGTTTTTTTTTATTTTGGGTTTTTAATGTAAATAAATTTAATTTAATAAGGAAAGGAAGGTGGTTTCTTAATAAACATATATTGTATATATTTATTTTTTTTTTTGGTTTATATTTATTTTTTTTTTTTGGGGGGGAGGGGCCGCCGTTCCCCCCCCGGGGGGCCCCCCCCGGGGCCCGCCCCCCCCCTCTGTTTTTTTTTTTTTTTTTTTTTTTAGGGTCCCAGTGCTCACTGGGACAATGCCCCCTCTTTTGTCGGTTTATTCCTTGAAGAAGGTCCCGAGGGCCTCATTCGGGAGAGACACCTCCCATGTGGGATGGCTCACCTCTTCCCTAAAGAAGGTCCCGAGGGCCTCATTCGGGAGAGACACCTCCTTCTTGGGCAGGTTCATTTCTTCGTTGGAGAAGTGCCACACTTGGGAAAAATATCCAACTCTAGCATTTCTCGGGAAGACTCTCTTGACTAAGTCAAGAGGAGTTAGTTACGCTAAACACTCAGCATATCTATTCCGAGAAGTGGGGAGGTGAGTCGGCATAACGGCGATATCGGGTGCGACAAAGAAGGAGCCGTTATTCCACTACTCCACTCACTCCTCAACTATCGATCCGGAATCTAAGGAATCGCCGCCTCCGGGTAACTTCTATATAAACCTACCTCCAACATGGAGAAAGGTAACGAGAACTTTCATCCGAGTACTTACTCATTACGTTCTTGAGAACTCTCTCAAGAACCATTATTGTTACCTAGGCTGATTTGAGCGTCGGAGGCGGTTCCCCGGCCAAAACTAGGCCGGACCGTTCTTGCTTTCTTTGTGTGTGCGGGCATCTCGGTTATTCCAACTTGGTTGGAGAGCTCTTAAGGTGGTCATCTCAATATCCGACTCTCGAAGAAGTTCTATACGCAACAATTTGGCGCCGTACGTGGGAAACGTCACGAAAAGTCATGGCGAGCGTACCACACCTCGGGTGGCAAGTTCTCAAATTCTCACTCGAGCGAGAGAAAGGGAGACAGAAAACGGACGTGTTGAAGAACAAACTCTCCCTTCTCTAGATCGACAAATTCCTATTCCGGAGGAAGGTCAAGAAGGAGTTCCGGAGAATCCCCGTTAACTATTCCAACTCCATTTGGAGAAGGCGGTTCGAGTCAACCTCCTATTCCGGCGACAGTGGCCGATTTGCGAGAATATGCAAAGAGAAGTCCAACAACAAATGTTGGAACTCCAAGGAGTTGTTCGAGGCTTAGTCCATCAGATCGGGGTACCATCCGGACCCCAGAAATTCCCAAGAGGGAAACTACAACCCGTAATGAGAAAGAGAAATACGGTTAAATTCAAGGTCATATTGAAGGGTCATTAGGGAAGTGTTTACGCAGGCAAACTCAAGATTTACGAAGAATAAGAGTTAGCAAAAAGAAATCAAAAGCCTTCAGTCAAAGAGGGTCGGTTAGTCAATATGGATCTTCTCATGGACCAACTTCCCAATATTCTGATCTCGAAGTGTTCGGTTGAATCAAGAGCGCATGTCTAGAAATTAGATGCATAGGGCTTATATCGGGACCTCATGACGACTATGATGTGGTTGATAGAGAACCCTTCTAAAGAAGTCATGAGAGCACCTCTTCCACCGAACTTTATCATGCCGACATTCACTCCCTTTGAAGGTAAGTCCAATCCTCGAGAACATATTAGTTATTTTAAATCGGTCATGGTGTTATTGGGAGAAGATGAGCTATTATGCCGAACTTTCGGCATCTCTCAAAGGCCCGGCATAAAATGGTTTTCTAGCCTACCGCCAAGATCCATCCAAAACTTTGAGAACTGGGAGAAAATTTATTGCCCGATTCAGTTGCATCGGGAGTAAGAAGACCAGATAGCCTTTTTGCCATCGGCAAAAACCTGAGTCCGTTGACTTTCTTCTCGTTCATAAAGTGGCTATCGAGGTAGAAGAGTTGGATGACACGTTACAATGCACTATGGCGGAATAACCCAAAGACGTTTGCTCAGGTATTACTCCAACAAGCCGAGGACTTATGGAGCACTTCTCAAGAAATGCATAAAACAACAAGGTTGAAGTTATCAAGGAAAGAGTCACAAGAGGTGTAAAGACAAAAAATTATGGAGAAAAGGTCAAATGGCAAGAGATGACAAAAGGGAGTTTGGAAAAAAACTGCTAATGGAGACTTTACACCTCTTAATACTAAGAGGTAAATTCTATTAGATCGAAACAACGACAATTGAAGTGGCGCAAGATAAGAGCCCAAAGATAGGAATATGACAAAGTATTGGTTTCCACAAACTACGGTCACCATACGGATGAGTGGAAATCTAAAGATCGAGATAGAAGCTCATCGGGGGGAAGAAAAATATTTAAGGACAAGATAGAGAAGTCCCCACCTAGATCAACTAAAAGATAGATCCAAAAGTAGAGGGTAGAATCAAAGAAACCATGAGTTTTCCCCATTTACATCGTTTTGAAATCCGACGGAAGAATCCATAAGAAGGAAGCAAAGGCACGGTTCGTTGGATCGATGCAATTGCCAAGAAAACGAAGAAATGACTTATGGATCAATAACCTTCGCGAAGTCTCAGGCGTCACTTCTCCTCACCGATGCTATAGTTATCAAAGTGATTGGCAAACCAGAAGTTCACCGAGTTCTTGTGACACGGGTCTTCCGCACTTACTATCTTATGAAGCATTTAAGAATTGAAGTTTGAGGACAGATGATGACTTCGGGACTCACTTATATGGGTTCGCCGTCTCCGCCATATCCGAAGGGACTATCCAATTGGATCTAAGGATCGGGACCTCCCCTCGGATGCGTCGTCAAGCAACATTATGGTGGTTGGACCTTTCAGCTTACAACGTTTACTCGGGAGGCCAACTCTTAACGCCTTAGGGGCGGTGGTTTCTCCAACACATATGAAGTTGAAGTTTCCAACCACAGCGGGAGTCGGGAGTGCTCTTCGATCAGCGACTCTCAGGACAATGTTATGTGAATTATCTTAAGAAAGTCAAAAAAGCCGAGAGATCGGGCAATACAATGAGTATTGAAATTCGGGATGACCGGGATGAAGAAGCTATGCGAGAGAGCCGAACCAGTTGAAAAGCTTGAAGAATTCAACTTCATCCGGATCTTCCCGAGAGAGGGACTATGATCGGGTCCGAACAGCCTACGGAATTCAAGGAAGAGCTCACGAGTTTCTCCAAAACAACCTAGATGTATTCGCATGGTCGGCCGAAGACATGCCGGAATAGATCGAAGAATTGGAACATAGCTTATGGATAAGGGACGATGCAATTCCAATGATCCAAAAAAGAAGGAATTTTTCGCTAGAAACATGCTGCCATCAGGACCGAAGTGGAGAAACTAGAGCAATGGGTTTTATAAAACCCATAGATGCAACTTGGTTGGGAATGTAGTCATGGTGAAGAAAGCCAACGGCAAATGGAGAATGTGTACAGATTACACGGACTTGAATAAAGCATGCCCAAAGGATTGCTATCCACTTCCTCGGATCGACCTTTTGATCGACGCTACAGCGAGGACATGAAGTATTGAGCTTCATGGACGCTTATTGGGATATAATCAAATTATGATGAATCCCAAGGACGAGAAGGATACGGCCTTCATGACGGATCGAGAAAGTTACTTTTATAAAGTAATGCCATTGGGTTGAAGAACGCTGGGGCCACTTATCGGAGAATGGTAAACAAAGTCTTCAAAGACCAAATAGGAAGAAATATGGAAGTATATGTGGATGATATGCTCATAAAGAGTATCGTCCGAAGAAGTCATCTGGAAGATCTTGAAGAAGTTTTTGATACTTTGAGAACATACCAGATGAGGCTAAATCCGAGAAATGTGCTTTTGGAGTTTCTTAGGAAAATTCCTTGGGTTTATGGTATCCCGAAGAGGAATTGAGGCAAACCGGAGAAAATCAAAGCCTTGCTCGAGATGGAGTGCCAAGGACGGTTAGAGACATCAATGTCTAACCGGAAGAGTAGCGACCTTAAACAGATTTATCTCACGATCGGGTGAGAAATGCTTGCCTTTCTTCAAAGCTCTTAAAGAGCTTGGGAAGGCAAAGGATACCTTATGGACCGATGAATGTCGAGCGTTAGAAATTGAAGGAGAAGCTCGGGACTCCACCTCTCTTAGCCCGACCTTCAACGGGAGAACAATTATTCACATACTTAGCCATTTCTCCAGCGCGTAAGCGCGGTCTTAGTAAAAGAAGAAGGTACTTCACAAAACCCTATCTATTTCATAAGTCATGTTTTAATAGATGCCGAGACACGATATCCGGATGTGGATAAACAAGCCTTAGCACTTGTAATCCATCTCGGAAACTCGGACCGTACTTCCAAGCTCATCCAATTGTAGTCTTGACCAACTTCCCGTTGAAGAAGATACTACGAAACCAGACTTAGCCGGAAGATTGGTCACATGGGCTATTGAGTTGAGCGAGTATCAAATTGAGTATAGAACTCGTCCAGCCATAAAGGGACAAGTTCTGGCCGACTTCATTCTTGAGAATAGCATGCCTAGTTCGGGAGTAGAAAATTCACCCGTCGAGTTATGGACTTTGCATGTTGACGGCTCGAGCAACTCTTGGGAGTGGAGCGGGACTAATGCTTATCAGCCGGATGGATTCACTATTCATTATGCTTTAGATTCAACTTTAAGGCCTCTAATAATGAGGCGAGTATGAAGCCCTTTAGCGGGACTAAGACTTGCCGAGCCCTAAGAGTCCGAGAATTGGAAGTCCGGCGACTGCAGTTGATCGTGAATCAAGTTTGTGGCGTGTACGAGGCAAAGGAAACAAGAATGGCAAATTACTTAGCCAAAATTGATGGTTGTCGCCATTATTTCGATCATCTTGAGATAAAGCAAATTCGAGAAAGGAAAATGAAGTAGCAGACGAGTTATCCAAGTTGGCTTTATCCAAATATTCGACCTTAGGCTCAGCCGTTTATATTGAACGGTTAGAAATTCTAGCATTGGGAGGCCGAGGCGATGGATATTGAAGAAGAGCTTAGTTGGATGAGCCCAATTATAGCATACTTGAAGAATGATATCCTTCGGAAGCGTCAAGGAGGCTAAGGCGGTTAGAAATCAAGCGCAAGTTCACCATTATTGAAGAACAACTTTATAAAAGATCGGTCACACACCTCTTCTAAAGTGTGTTGGCCCTTCTCAAGCTCAATATGCCTTAGCCGAAGTACACGAAGGAATATGCGGAGCGCATATGGGAGGCCGAGCTTTGGCCCATAAAATAATACGCCAGGCCTTTATTGGCCGACTATTGAGAAAGATGCCGTGGAATATGTGGAAAATGCAAGCAATGTCAACTTCATGCATCTGTTGAAGACTCCGGCTGTCCCTCTTACATCTGTCTCAGTCCGATTCCTTCGCCATGTGGGGAATGGATCTGGTGGGAAAGCTCCTAAGGCCGCCAACAATAGAGAATATTTGGTCGTGGCAATCGACTATTTCACTAAGTGGGTGGAAGCCGAACCTCTTAACTGCTCAAAAGAAAAAGGAAAAGCGATGAAGCAAAGAAGACGGGGGAGGAAAGGAGGGATGGAATAAAAGTCAAATGGGCTAGGGAACGGCCGGTGTCGGATGGGAATCAAAAGAGCTGAAAGATAAGAGGTAAGGTAACTGATTAAAGAAGAAAAATCAAAAAAAAGAACCAAGAAAAAGAAAAAGGGGAACACAAAACAAAACAAGAAAACAAATATCTGAAACCAAATAAAAGTGAAGACCATTTGATTTTCAAAACTTCATTGGACATCTATCTCTTGATTATTCATGAGAAGCCACACGGAGTTTTCCCTGAAAGTCGTGAGACTCTGAGGGACCTAGCGAGTTTCCCCTGAAGTCAGTGAGACCTGAGTGGAATTATGGTACCGGACCAGCCGGTTTCCCCCTCTGAAAGTCCAAGTGAGACTCTCATGAGATGGAATTATTAATGGCGTAACACTCGGAGCCACGGGTTCGTCCAGCTCTGGTGGATTAAATGCCAGCCGAGTTCCCCCCTGAATCAAGGAGACCTAGAGATGGATTATTCAGGACGACCAGCCACTAGTTTCCACGAAACAGAGACCTCTGAGATGGATACAAGGTACACGGACCCCGGGAGAGGAGTTCCACCAGAAAGTCCAAGTGAGACTCTAGAGATGAAATCAATGGGACACCGGGACCAGACAGGAGTTCCCACCAGAAAATCCAAGTGAGACTCTCATGAGATGGAATTATTCAATGGGACACGGGACGGGTAGCCACTGGAGTTTTCCCACCTCTATGAAATTCCAAGTGAGACTCTCAGAGATGGAATTATTCAATGGGACATGGACCTGTGGTAGCCACTGAGTTTTCCCACCTCTCATGAAATTCCAAGTGAGACTGTCATGAGATGGAATTATTCAATGGCGTTACACGGGACCGACCCGGAGTTTTCCCCACCTCTCATGAAATTCCAAGTGAGACTCTCATGAGATGGAATTATTCAAGGCGTTACACTGGGACCTGCTCGGTAGCCAGAAGAGCCCAAAACAGGAGACTCGAGATAAAAGCTACGAGTAGCCACTGGAGTTTCCCACTCTCACTGAGACTCTCAGAGTGGAATTTTATCCATGACCAGTCCTTCATTGGGAAGGGACCATGAATAAAGGCTTGGAGAAATCAAAATAACCCAGGCAGTAAGGAGAAGAAGAGAAGAGAAGCTAGGGTTTGAATAAACAACAAGGAAATTCAAAGGAGGAAAAGAGAAAAAGGAAATACATGTTTATGCAAAAAGCTAAGTCTTCACTTCTCGGAGATTTGCTGGGGAGGTTTTAGAGGTTGATCTTCATCACATAAGAAAGGTAGGCTGAAGGCTAATGTCTTTGAAGAGTCTAAACTCTAGTGCAATTCCTTGGGTTAGGAATAAGTGAGAAGGGTGAAAGATATAAGGGTAGGTAGAAGCAGAGAGCCACTGGAGATTCTTGAAGCGAGAAGTGCGAGGTAAGAAGTGATGATCTCTTGGACCACCGGAATGGGGAAGTTTAGTACTTTTGGGTTGCCGAATGGACTCCATCTGGTTTCTCAGCTAACTTCTCCATTTCTTGAAGGGCTTTAAATTCGGGGTTCCTGAGCGCTTGCTTTGGGATATCTCCTTCGCTAGCCCTTTCTTCGTCACGTTTCTTCAATGACTGGTCTTATAGACTCGAAGGTTGGGGTTTCTGATCTTCCTTCAGCTCTGGCTGATCTCTAAGTGCTCGGGAATTAGGCACTCGCCCATGATGGCCCCTGGAGAACCTAGAGAAAATAGAAACCGTTAAAGAAATCACTTGGAGAACTATGAGGGACTAAGGATGGAGAATTACGTGGTGTTGCTAGAATTTGTCGTCGAGTCCTGACTGGTGAAGGATCATCCCCTCAAGCAGATGCGGTTAGTGGGTGTCAAGAAGTGTCAGCGGGGCTTTGGGAGTCCTCCTCAGCCTTTGTCTGAGCCCTCTTCAAGGCCTTGGGCTTGAGGGAGAGGCCTGGGGAATACCTATCTCGGGGCCCCCTCCAAGGAGATGCTCTTCCTTGGTCTTCTGCGAAGGCTGGAAGGAGTGGAGAGCTTGGACAACGGGACCGTGTCGGGCACACCTTTTGGGCTTTGGGGAAAGCCTCTTTGACATTCCAGTTGTCAATGCACGAAGAGCATGATATCAATTTGCTAGACACTGCGACAACAAACGAAGAAAGTCGGAAAGTGCGAAGATAAGAAAAATATACAAAATTGAAGAATGTCAATGAAGAAGGGGCTCACCCGGAGAAAAGCCCACAAGCGAAGAGCAGCCGGATACTCGGGTAAATATCCGTGAACTGCGGCTGAATCTCCGACGACTTGGATGATCTTTTCTAAAGCCGCTTTTGGGGCGGATAACTCAATAAGATTATTGAGTCCTTTAAGATCAGATTTGGATTTCTTCACAAAAGAAGTTGGGAATGGCGGGAATGGGGGTGACAAAAGAAAAAGTGATGTCTCCACCCTTTGGTGGAGGTAGGCATAGACTTCGGCAAAATGATGTTGCTGACCATTCAGCGTCGGTTGCGACGAAGAAGAGAGAGCCACCCCCTTTTGATTGACTCTTAACTTCAGAAGAAACGCAGAAGAAGGGGGAATGTTGGTTCGACTCCAACATTGTGACAAAAACCAACGAAGCAAGAAACACTTCTCCAACTATTTGGAATAAGGTTGGAGGGAGAAATTCCATAATGGATGAGAAGGTCTTCAAAGATTTTTTGAAAAGGAAAGCGAAGACCTCCTAAGAAAGCATCGTAATAAATGGAGAAGGCCCCGTTCGGGGCTCTCCAACCCGACTAGAAGGAGACGGGAGCTGGAAGAGACAGTCTTTTGGAATTTCACAGAAATCCCTTAGACGCTGGAGATGTTTGGAGTCGAGATCTCCGGGATAGAACTCGGGACCCGAAGACTTGAGGTTATAATCAACGTGAGAGGGCGTCTTGGGTTTGTTCCTTTCTTCGAGAATTGCTTCTTCGGAAAGCGATTCGGAGAAAATAAAAGCAGGCCAGCGATTGTGGCAATCCTGGGGACGAGAAAGGGGTGGGCGAGGCGAATAATGTCTCTGACTCACTCGGAATTTACTAGGAGATTGATTAATACTATCAACTTCCCGCTCATCCGAAGAATCCATAGAAAGACCAAGGTTGACTAAGTCCGTTCCTAAGTCGGAGCAAAGAGGTTCTTGGTCAAGAGGGTCGTCCCTAGCTAAGTTAGCGCGCTCTCACAATACGAGAGTCGGAAGAGCCGAGAAAGCATCTTCACTGGAATAATGCATGGATTGGGTTCGGGAAGAGACGTCGGGACTGGAGATCGGGCGGTCGGGACCTCCGTCGGGAGGAAGCTCGGGCTATTTCCTTGCCTTTTCTTAAATTATCCATAATACGGAAATGACAAAGGAAAGAAATGAAGAAAAGTTAGAGAAACTTACTGGTTTGAAGATTGGAATAACAAGTTGGAGAAAGCAAGCAACGCAGTCAGGGGACTTCAGAGGGAGTTTGCAAGTAAAAAATTGAAAATGAGGATTGAACCTCTATTTATAGTGAGGAGTAGGAAGATGAAGAGTCACATCCAACGGCTATGAATCAAGCAAAGCGACGGTTGAGATCTGGCACATGAAAGGTCGCGATCCAACGACCAACAATGAACAGACACAACGGTCAAGATTAAGGGACTCAAGATTTCAATCAAACGGCCCTTGATCGAATAGATCAACGGCCGAGATAACACGACCATTCACATATCAGGAGCAGCAATAAATATGAATTAGTACGACGGTTGGGAATTGCAAAGGCCTTGGAGAAATAATGGCTCTCATTCAAGATGACGTCTTAAAGTTTCTCCAAGAAGAAAGAAAATTTTCTAAGAAGCCTGGGAGTAACATTCCATACGTTCGAGAAGTCAATCGCACGGAATGGGGGGCTCTGTTGTGGGGAAAAGGTCCCGATGGACCCCACTCGGGAGAGAGCCCCCCCCCTCGGGAGAGATGCACCTCCCTCGGGCTGGTGCTTCTCTTCCCTCTTAAAGGGTCCCGAGTGCTTACTCGGGACATATGCCTCCCTCTTTTGTAATCTGGTTTATTCCTTGAAGAAGGTCCCGAGGGCCTCATTCGGGAGAGACACCTCCTTCTTGGGCAGGTTCATTTCTTCGTTGGAGAAGTGCCACACTTGGGAAAAATATCCAACTCTAGCATTTCTCAGAAGACTCTCTTGACTAAGTCAAGAGGAGTTAGTTACGCGTAAACACTCAGCATATCTATTCCGAGAATTGGGGAGGTGAGTCAGCATAACGGCGATATCAGGTGCGACAAAGAAGGAGCCGTTATTCCACTACTCCACTCACTCCTCAACTATCGATCCAGAATCTAAGGAATCACCGCCTCCAGGTAACTTCTATATAAACCTACCTCCAACATGGAGAAAGGTAACGAGAACTTTCATCTGAGTACTTACTCATTACGTTCTTGAGAACTCTCTCAAGAACCATTATTGTTACTTAGGATGATTTGAGCGTCGGAGGCGGTTCCCCGGCCAAAACTAGGCCGGACCGTTCTTGCTTTCTTTGTGTGTGCAGGCATCTCAGTTATTCCAACTTGGTTGGAGAGCTCTTAAGGTGGTCATCTCAATATCCGACTCTCGAAGGCAACGGCACGGGTGTTGTTATGTTAGTTTCTATTAAGAAATGAAGGGGCAGAAATAAAAATTTTTTTTTTTTTTTATTTTATGTTGTTGTGGAGGGATGATTCTTTTTTTGTGTGTTTTTTATATATTTTTTTTTTTTTTATATTCTTTTGGAGGGGGGGGGGGGGGGGGGGGGGGGGGTGGGGGGGTGGGTGGGGTGGGTTGGTTGTGGTGGGGGGGGGGGGGGGGTGGGTTTGTGGCTGGTGGGGCCGTTGGGGGGGGGGGGGGGGGGGTTGTTTGGGTGCCCTTTGACACTTTCCCGAATTATTGGTTATCATACCTCAGACTTGTCTAGCAGTGTTTGGCTAGGATATTCCCTGTTATATCAGACCCGATTCGGAAGGGTATTGAGACCGAACGACCCGTGGTAGCAATGGGGATTCATGGGTGCTCAAGACCGGTGAGTTATATCCGTGAGGGGACATGAATCACATTGTGGGGACCATTTATCGGTAGAGTTGCATATGTATAGACTTGAGCTCATGGGCGTTCAAGATCGGTAACCAACCCGTGAGAGGACATGAGAGCTTCCCGTTTACTATATGTGGATGACCTATAGGGTTGATGAGTCCGTATTTGAGAGAGTCGGATACGCTGATTCTAGTGTGAATACCGGAAAGGATCCCAAGAGGGGAGGAATGGACGTATCTGGATCTGAGTTGATTTAACTAAGTAGAAGACTTGCATTGGGCTAGGCTTTACCCTGACATGCGTCAGTACTTAGACCAAACAGTGATGTGAGAGAGAGGTGACTTAACCCCCAACCGTGGATTGTCCAAGATGGATGAAGGACCCTTTGCCAACCGAAGATGAGTGAATTGAGACCTACCCAAAGAAGTATGGTGCTATGACTTAAAGCATGTTTGCCTATAGAGACCAGCATACATAGAGTTAGACTCATACATGCATTGTCTGTCTCATATCATATCATGTTATGTTTTGCTTATGTTATCATGTTATTTATGCTATTATGGAATAACTTGCCTTGCTGAGTTTCTTTTGAAACTCACTCCTTTTGTTCAACATCTTTTGTTAGATTATTCTGCAGGCCTTGATGACTATGAAGCGCAATATGAAGAAGCGCAAGATGAAGAAGCATACCATACGCAAGGTTTTGGCAACTATGAAGATTACATTGAAGATTCCTCGAGTGGTCTCTCTTGTTACCAAGATTAGCCCTACTGTGGAGTGGGAGCGTCTGAGCGTGATTGATGAAGTCTATGTTTACGAAGACATTCTTTACAAATTAGAATAGACCTTTGCTTAGTTAAATTATATCTTTCTTTCTTTCTTGTCTTTAGAATCAGTTGTAATCTCCTTTGATTTTAAAACTACATTCCGCTGTACTCGTGGAGTGAGATTCCGCTTCACTCTACATTTGATTTTATATATCTATTGGTATCATTTCCGCACTCTGATGATTATCTCGTTACTTTACTTTGATTCATTTGAATAATATTGTTAACCTTGATTTAGTCTTGTTCATGATTATATTGTTGTGAATGTGGGAGGTTGATTTTACTAACTACTGGATCTTGCGGACTGTGGATCACACACTCGGGTATGCTAGATAGGGTACCGGATGGGTGGATGTGACAGTGTCAGTGCAATAAGGCCTCCATTTTGGGGTGCCAATACAATTTGTTCTAATATTTAAAAAAGTCTAAAAAAAGAAAAGAAAAGAGATGTTAGAGGAGGAAGACTGATGAGAATGGGATTATAGTCCGAGCTAGTAGCGGGGAGCTTTTTTATGTGAATATTTGGGAAAAGGGCCAAGTGGAAAGGGTTAGCAAAGACATGATCAACTTTTTGCTTGACATGGTGTGGTGGTTTTTTCCTATTGGTCCAAGTGAAGTAGGTTCCTGGGGCTATGACTTATTGTAGGGCAGCATCGGACACAAATGAAAAGAAGTCTTGTAGTGAAGGAGAGGCCCTAAAGTTTCTACCACAGTTGCCATCACTACATAGGACCTCATTAAAGTCACCCACAATAATGAAAGGTTTATCCAATTGAGCTATGAAAGGGTTCAACATCAGCCAAAAGATTTTTCTCTCAGAATAGGAAGGAGGGGTACAAATTTGTTTGATAAACCCACCAATGCACAAATTTGATTGATAACAACCCCCCCCTCCCCCATTGGATAGATTGTCATCAATGATTGGGTGAGATTAGTTGCACCAGCAAGTTTGTTTTGATGACTCGATCTGGAGTAGGTGGCAGCAAAGAATCCAAGAAGAAGAGGATCACCTCCCTGCACATATCGTATAAGACCTACATTTGAATATAATAAAATAATTTAAAGGTGGGACCCTCAGTGAGTCCCACATGAACCCCACACAGTATGTGACGCGGAGATAATCTCGACTCAAAGAAGAGACCTTGAAAACTAGGGGGGGTACGAAATCCTAGTTCAAAAAACAACTTGCATGCAGTCTCTATTGTTAGGCAAGATCCAAAACCATAAAATCTATAAAAGCATATTAAATGCCGAGGCAAAATATTGTTAGAAGCTATTAAAGCAGATTACATCCTTCCTTGAAAAAATTTGGTTGCAGCTTGGATTGTAGTCATGTTCCTACTACCTCCTATGGTATGCACTAATTTAGAATATTTCCTTTTTCCTTCACCATCATCAGTCCTTTTGCCCTCAACCCTCATTAACTTTACCCATCATCAAGAATCATCCAGTTTTTCTTCTAAGGAGTGGATTTCTCATGGTCTGAACTCTAAATCTCATCTGGAACTCAGGAACAAGCCGTAAGGGCTTTCTAGAGCGTTAGACTATGTCTTCCGGAATGTATATTGGTGATTCCTCATTGCCAAACCTCTCTTCTCGGCCAGCCTTCGTGCCATCCCGGATCAAGGGCCCTTTGTGAAGGGATCCCTAGGCTTTTATGTCCTCAGGGAGGCTTTCGGTGCATAAGAGCGAATGAAAATCAATACAAAAAGTTGGATTGCCACATGCGGTACAGCTTAGTCGAGGTCTGCTTAGAGTCCCGGTTGAGAGGCCGATCAAGGAGCTTTCTTTGATTCACTGATATCCTATTAGATTTTGTTATTTTTTAATGAATCGTATTGGATTCTAAATCAAGCCTATGATTGGGATGGGTACAGGAGCATGGGTTGCAGGCAAAATTTGTCTCATCTTTCTTGCATAATAATCTCACCCTTCTCAAATTGAACCTCACTATATTATAGCTTGAAACTTCAGATATTTTTTAAGGGCATGTTTGGTTACTTGAGTCTCAAGATTTAAAATCCAGAAATTTCAAAAATCTAGAGATTTCAAATCTATGGAATCATGGTTCATAAAATTAATTGTTTGGTTAGCCTGAATCTTTGGAATGAAATCTGTAGATTTATCCTAAAAAAATATTTATGGAGTCATGGTTCAAATGTTTAGCGCTTTTATAGTAGGGGTGAGACTTCATCTCATACCCATAAATCTACATATTCATGTTTTTAGTGTAAAAAAGGTGAATCCCTAGATTTCATGAATTCATAGATTTACACAACCAAATGGGTATAAATCTTCCATTTGAGGATTCAAAGATTTCAAATCTCTGATTTCATGCAACCAAATAGGCCTTAAATAAAGTAGATTATATTGCATGATAAAAGGTGTGTGAATTTAGGATAAATATTCCTATAAATATACCCCCCCCCCCCCCCCTTTCTTGTACAATCACATCACCAAAGCAAGATCTATTACAACTTCACCATGGACAAGGGTTCAATTAAACTAGCCATTTTACTCATTTTTCTTCTCGGTGCTTCAGGTATCAAGCTACTCTTCGATTCTCCCATGGACACACCCGATCATTTCATAAAAGTAAAAATAAAAAATTCTGCTATTTTTTGAATTAATAACAAATATATATTTTTCTCCGGCAGATCTGTTCTCAAGCGCGCATGGGGATGAGGTAGCGACGAAGGGAGTAATTGAAGGAACGCAACCGTTGCTCGAGTGCCTTCTTCCTTGCAAAATTGTTTGTTACGGGCGGATTTGCATGTGTAAGTGCGACCCAACTTCAACTTCAACCACATCTACCAGCTTCGGTGGTTTGAATTAGGAGCCGCAGGGTTTCCTAATGTCTTGAATAAAATTAATGGGGATGGGCTAGTAGTAGTAATTTCATCTAATGGTACTATGTCATCCATTTAACTTCAAGAAATAAAGAATTTATTCTATTTTATTTATAGTTGAACTCCATTATCAAGTCATACTTTTGTGTATAACCTTGGAACCGTTTACAAAGTTTATAATGACCTTGGAACGGTGTCAATCAATGAGTTTGGAATGCTTTCTGTTTGGATTTATCAACTTTGATGAAAAAAATGAATGAACAAAAAACAAATAATTTTTTTTTTTTTTTTTTTTGCAAAAGGAATACTTTATTAAAAAGAAAAACCACGACTACAGCCTAAAGAGAAAGATCATACAACATTAACCATCTAACATAGGGAGGGAGAGTCTGTACATGTAAAAACGCTTCCTGGGTTACTGCCCCCTTCTTTGGCCAAAGCGTCAGCAACTAAGTTAGCTTCCCTAAGCACATGAGTGATGGAAATATTTTCAAAAGAATCCATCATCCATCGAATGTCAAAAATAATAGGAAAGATCTTCCAAGGGACCTCAGATAGATTTTTATGCAGGACAAAAATGAGTGCTTGATTGTCACTTTCCATGGCTACAGAAGACAAATTGAAGTCTTTTGCCCACTATAAAGCTTTGTGCATAGCCAGTGCTTCCAAAATTAGAACATCATGGGCTGAAGAACCACTTCCAAAGCTAAACATCATTTTCCCCGACAATCGCATGCAATACCACCAAAACCAGCAAGTTTTCTTTCCTTATTAAAGGAGCCATCTACATTGATTTTGATAGTATTAGAATTAGGATGTACCCATTTAATGTTTGTCTGTGGTAAGTTTGAGCCCATCAATGGAACTGCCTTAGTGTTGTAAATCTACAATCCTTTCCAAATCAGGAATCTAAGCTGAAAGTGTTGAGGAATGCGAGTGTTGGAAATATTCACCGTATAAGCCTTCTATAATAGCCATAATTCAAGAAGTGACTTTAGGAGCTTAGCATCGGAATCCCTGCTCGGACGGGAGTCGAGGAGCTGAATAACTGTTTCTCTTACGATGCTAGCAGAGGGCAAGTCATGAAGATGCAATTCACCCCAGATGTGTCTTGCAAATTGACAACGAATGAAAATGTGATTAGGGTTGATTCCGGAGCACCACAGAACAAACAATCTTCAGAGCACAAGCAACCCCATAGCCAAAGCAAGTCCGCCATAGGAAGCTTTTGATGCAATAACTTCCATAAAAAAATGAATGGCCCATGGGTGGAGCGGAAGTCTCCAAAGTTTCAGCCATGTGATAGTATTATCAGATGGAGGCCTTTGCGGATACAATTGAGAGAAAGCAAGTCGATATGCCGATTTTACTGTGAGGAGGCCTGATGACGTCCACTACCAAATGATGCGATCAGGTAAATCCATCTGGGGAATCTGAATGGTCAAGATTTTATCTATGATGGGGCAAGACCACCAAGCTCGAAGAATATCACAATTCCATGTATGGGTACGCTGATCAATTAACTGAGCAACAGTAGAGGGGCCCATTGAAGCAAAAGGAAAACATCCCACATCCTGCATAGCATCAAGGATCCATTTTGAAGTCCATGGATTGATGAGATTACCATTCCCTACTTGATAAAATAAGCCCTTTTTAAGCAGCTCTCTACCCATAAGAATGGATTTCCATCCCCAGGAATCTGCAAGGTGCGGTGTAACATTTAGGAATGGGTGGTGCCGGCAGTATTTGTGCATCATAAGATGCCCCCAGAGGGAATTAGGTTGATGAAAAAGTTCCCATGCCTTCCGAGACAGAAGTGTTAGGTTGAAAGCTAGAAGGTTTCGAATATTGGTTCCACCTTCAGATTTTGGAGCACAGATCGTTCTCCAATCCATAGTGTGAATATGTTGTTTGTCTCCATTAGACCAATAGAAGTTACACATAGATTTTTCAATATCCATCACTATAGTGGTTGGCAGTTTGAAATAGGACATAAAATGTGAAGGTAAAGCCGGCAAGAGTAGACTGAATGAGAATCGCTTTACCAGAAGAAGAAAGTAGCTTTGACTTCCATCCTTGGAGCCGTTGAGACACCCGCGCTATCAGAGTATCACAGTGATTTTTCTTTAACTTCCTAGAAGAGAGAGGTATACCCAAATAGATGTCCAATTCAGAAGTAGGAGTGATGTTAAAACGAGAGGAAAGGATCCTCTTCATGCTCACAGAAGTACTTTGACTGTAATGTACCCTTGTTTTTTGAACATTGAGTTCTTGCCCGGATTGTGCACTGTATTGTTGTATTATTTGGCCAAAAGACTTAGCTTCAGATTTTTAGGCGTGACCAAAAAGGATAAGGTCATCTGCAAAGGCAAGATGAGATAAGCACTCACCCCCTTGTGCAATAGAAATACCATGTAATTCTTTTGTGATACTGCTATTTCCAGATGAGAAGATAGAAGTTCCGCACATAAAATAAACAAATATGGAGATAGCGGATCTCCTTGCCGAAGCCCTCAAGATGGAGAAATAAGACCAGATATGGATCCATTCACCAACAAAGAATATTTGACTATTTTAACACAGAACATAATCCAATCAATCCATTTGGGGGGGGGGGAACCATAAGAGATCAAAGCTTGAGAAAGAAATCCCAATCCATCCTATCATAGGCTTTACTCATATCCAATTTGACAGCCATAAGACCTGTTTTCCTTTTTTTGTGTTGCTGAATTTTTGTGAGAAGCTCATGGGCAATTAAAGTATTGTCTTGAATATGTCCCCCTTTGACAAAGCCATTATGTTGAAATGAGACCAACTTGGGAATGATATGCTTCAAGTGGTTTACCAATAACTTTGATATGATTTTATAACTTGAATTGCATAAGCTAATTGGGTGATAATCAAGCACCCCCTGTGGGTTTGAGGACTTGGGAATAAGAGTAATGAAAGTGGCAGTATGAGACAAGTTGAAAGTACCTATATGATAAAATTGAGCTACCATCCCCTCAATATCTTATTTAACCGACTCCCATGCATTCTGATAAAAAAATTCCAAGATAGCCATCAGGACTTGGAGATTTCAGACCATTCATATCAAATATTGCCGCTTTGATCTCCTCACTAGAGAAAGGACTAATCTACCAGGATTTGTCCACACCTGAAACCCTATTAGCAATTGGATCAAAATAAGAGACAGAGCCTTGTCAATGAGGCCGAGGAGTATAGTTGCTTAAAGTGACCTTCAAAAGCAAGGTACAATGTCAACATGCTCTACCAAATTTAGACCATGATGAGAAAGATGTCGGATTTTATTCCTGGCTCTACGTACCATAGTACTCTAATGAAAGAAACGAGTGTTGCGGTCTCCAAACTGTAACCAATTCAATCGAGACTTTTGGCTCCACTTCTCGGATAGCTACTGGAGATTAAATTTAAGAAGAGCCACCCTCCGCTTCTCCTCCACATACCAGTTATTATCTCTGGCATCTATGGCTATGGATTCATGTACTGCAATAGCATTTATGATGTCTTCCTCTTGGGACTCAAGACGTTTCACAGTTGTTTTGTTCCATAACTTTAAGGATGATGCAAATCTCGCAAGTTTCCTTGTGAGAACATAGGAAGAAGACCCTAAAATTGGTAAGCTCCAGGAGTGATGCAGGAGATCCACACAAGAGTCTTCATGGATCCAAAAAGCTTCAAATCGGAAAGGCCTGTGTTAATTTTGATGAAAAAATGAATGGATGAAAAACAATCAAATAAGATTGTGTTAACTTTTAATGTAGGCATGGGCTTGGCTTATTGATCAATGGACCATAATTGTAGCTTGAGGTCAGGGTATAAAAATAATTTCTTAGGAAAAATTATTTATTAGGTTGGACCATTCTAGTAGCTTGTGTTGTATACAACCTATAAAAAAAATAACAACTGGCACATGAAAGAAGCTACTAGAAGGACTATGTAGTAGCTGGCACTCTGTATTCATTATACTCAAGATAATTGATAAAAATCACATGCTGAGAAGTATGTGTTGCTTTCATACTTCTCTACCACATAATAGGGGTAAGGTCTTACGTGGGACCTACTAAGATTCTCACATCTAATTCATTTTGTAAGCACTCAGAGGTTGATCCCTAAATGGATTAGATTCAGCTTGAATATAACACTATCCAAATTTGATTTGACATTCGACTGAAATTTATAGAAGGTATTCGAGTTCATATAAAAAACTTTGTCGAATATCCGATAATAATCTGATCCAATAAACTATCAGTTTACTAATTGTTGATTATAATATCATTTTATTTTGTAATTTATGATTTCCGATTTCCTATTTTTGGGTTATATGTCACCAGTTTTCACATATGATTATCAGCCCTTATTAGAGAAAAAAAAGTTTAATATTTTACCCTAACTTCATAGATTTTTTTTATTTTATTTTTTTTTTTATTTTTTATTATTTTTTTTTTTGTATATTATCTGATCCAATAAGCAATTATGCGAATTTGAATCAAATCCGAATCCTGTTTTTTACTAGACGGATATAAATATTCCTTGGTTAAAAAAATTCTGATTAGACACCCTTAAACAAATAAGAATGTGAAGCATGAGCGGAGTACAAACCTCTACCTTAACAGGTAGGGTATCTAGGCTCTATTGGTTTGGATATGTCTTGTATGCTATAGATCTATATAATTATATTTTGGTTGTATTTGTAATGGGAACGGGTTTTCGGTCAATTACTTATACAAGGGTAGAATTGTAATTATATGGAGATTAAGATTTTGAGTTTCCCTATAAATAGTCTCTGTGAGATAATTTAGGTATAATTATGGAAGATGCAACTAAAAGCATACTTTGTCATTCTTTTAACCAACTAGCGGTTCTCACAGAAAAATGGATGACTGCCAATTTAGCATAATTTTTAAGATGGCTACTTCTCGATAAATATCTTAGAATGTGGCTGAAATTTTGGCAAAAATAAAGATTTATTACATGCCTGGAACATTCCTTGTCTCACATAATATTGTTGTTTATCGACTGTCGATGTTGGTGAGAAGACAAAGTCAAGCAGTACATTGGGATTCATATGAACAACAACGGAGCAGAATACATTGAAGTAACTTGTTTTCTGATGATTGTCACTGATGATATTGATACGGGAGGTTTTGTACCTGACCAATGTTGTCACACCCCACCCAGCCGGATCCGGTCATACCCGAATGCCCGTGGGGGTGATACACCGCAAGATCTAGGTTCAGTGACAAATCCATACAAAACATGATATAGCATAATTAAATGGACAAGAATAAATCAAGTTCAAGTAATAAATTATCAAAATCGAAATAATGGTTACAATCATCCATTACTTCAAAATAAAAGGTATAACATCAGAGTTTTGAAAAGAAAAGAGAGTAGTTTTATTCGCAGCGGAAAAATAAACTAAACTTGTTCTATAATGGAATCCAATCCAAAAGAACAGTCTTGATACTGGCATAAAGCTCCATGTGCGTCCACTTCTTCTTCGATCACTCCTTCAAGAAGACATATTGGTAACACATCCTCCATTTGGAAGAAGTCCTCATAACTTGCAGCATAATCTAATAGGAAAAAAAAACATATAAAAGGAATGAGTTCAACAGAACTCAGTGAGGTCAACTCAACATCATATCACACATTCATTCTCAAGATTCCACACCACACATATAACATGAATATCAATAATGTAATTAATGACAATGATATGATAGTGAATGATTATGCTCCTAACTCTATCATGAAGTCTCTATGGTAGACACGCATTAAGTCATACACCAGTCTTCTTTGGGCGGTCTCATCACTCTTCCCTCACGGCACCCCTGGGGTTCTCCGCGGTTGTTGTGTAAAGTCCTATCAAGCCATGGTCGGGGATTAGGTCACCACTCTCTCACATCACCATTGGTATAAGATCTGGCGCGTGTCAAGGATAATCTTAGGCCCAATGCAAAGTCATATGGTCTCGTACTACATATGGTCCGGATATTTCCCCTCACGCCGGGCTTGTTGGTTCAATACCTTCCCACCTATGAATGGAATCCTCAATGGAGGCATCGGGGACCCCACAAACCGGGCACCACAAAAGGATAGGAGATCCGAGCCCCACGGGCACACGGCGAGCGCAGAGCCCACAAAGCAACCCACCCTCAGATGAAGGGGGCGACAACGACACACAACACAGGGTAACGGAAACCCCGCCGAAAGGGAGAGACCAGAGGTCACCAACCAAACACCTAGACAGCCCAAAAGAAACGAACAGAAAGAGCCAAGGACACCAAGGAAGGCCCAACGCCCGGACCAGGCAAAACAAGGGCACCCCACCCAACCACAATAAAAAAACATATAGCACAGGGCAAGGGGAACCCACAACCAGTAGAAAAACAAGGAGAAGAAAAAAAATCTCCTCTCACACAACACATTCCACAAACAACAATAATAGATCAAAGCAAGGAGCAACATCGAAGTAATAATAAACATAAAAAGCAACAAAACAAAAGACAAAAATAACCACAAGATAATACTAAAGCAAACAAGATATCAATAATGAAAAGTAACTAACATCATTACACAGAATATAAAGTAAGATACCACCACGCCCCCAAACCAAGAACCACTCCCACAAATTAGTGATTAAAGAATATTAACATAATGCAAAAGAAATAATTACACAAAAGAGCCCATTGGATCAAAGGATATCCAAAATCCCCACAAAAACCCAAACAAAACAGGAAAAAGGGAGCCAACCCACAGGAATGGCACAAGCCACCAACCGAAGTTATAATGAAGCAAAACTTGGAAAATCAAGAAACAAAGGATCCACGGGACAAAAAAGACCCATCCAAAAAGCCCCAAAGACCTCATAAACACCGGGGACCGGAGTCAAATCAAAACGAAGGAGATAAACAAACTCCCAAACCAAGGAAACATTAATATAATAAAAGATAAGCACTAGGGACCACAACCCAAGACCGATCCCCAAAGAAGAGAAAAGATATACCCACAAACACGAAGGGACAAAAAAAAAAGGAAAGCACCAAGAACCAAAACCCCAAGATCCAAAAGGAAAGGAGAGAAAATATCACAAAAGAGTAAGAGAAGGAAAAGAAAACAACCTCAACAAGCAAAGAGAATCACGACACCCGAAGAAGGAAAGCGCTCTCCAAAGCCGCCGGCCCAAAAAGCAAGAGAGATAAAACAAAAAGGGAAAACCGAACAACCCAAACGAAAAGGGAGGGGTGGACCCAAACGGCCAAACAGGCCGGGGGACCCCCAAAGAAGGAAGAGGCCGGAAAGGCAAGGAAGAAAGGAAGGACTCAACGAAGAACCAAAAACCCAAAGAGAAAACAAACCAGGAGAGTGAGTCAAAAGGGACTACCAACATTGGAACAAACTTGGGGAATGAATGGTCCACGATTGTGCGAATCAAGGCGTTTCGGTCTAAACCACGGGTTAAAGGGGTAGAAATCTGGGGGATTTCACAAATGTGGGACCCAAATGGGGCTAAACCAGATACTTGGTCAGGACCTTAACCAGCTAACTAAGTAAAAGCATCACTTACGCTGAACCTGTATGGCAACAATGCCCGAGATAGAAGGTCAACTATAAAGATGATTAAGCGGGATAACCGACGAGGTAGCGTAGTCAAGGCAGATATGATGACCATCATTAGGGAAGCTTGTCCAATCCTAAATAGGTAACCAATACACTATTTAAACAAGAACTCACACCTCCAGTAAGCAACGAATACATTCTGAACATTATCTTGTGTAGCACTTGCACGGGATCTTAAGTTGTTCACTGTCTGACTTAGCCATCGGAGGCATACGAGCCGGCCCACATCTAACCTTTCTTGCAAGACTCATCGTCTCTGGAGGTTAAAGGGGCTTAGTCGGCATCTAGATCGTAACTAAGACGCATTAGTTTGGCACCGTCTGTGGGAACGACAATCTTTTAAGTCATGGCAAGACGAGGGGCAAATAACGGACGTACTTAGTAGGAGACCGCAAAAGGTGACCTGAACCCGGACGACCAAACCCTTCTCGATAACGGGGGAATCAAATACCCCAAGGTCCTCATGGGGAAGGCACATAGGCAAGGTCCCAAGGACCTGCCACCGCTGCCGATATAGATGCAGGGGGTGATGCGGGGATTGGTCCATCAAGTTGGAGTCCAACAAGAACTAATGCCCAACACCTAGACAAGAAGGTTACATAGAGCCTATTGAACGACAAGAGGAGCCTGACCCCTCAATGAAAATCAGAGAGGGGGTCGGACTAATGGCCAGACAACAAAGTTGGGCCTAGAGCCCAATCAAAGACAGCCGAACGGGGCAAGGGTAAGCTCCCTTGATAGGATATCAGGGCCGGCTCGGACTGGAGATCTTCCCCAAAAAAGCCAAAGGATCGAGGACTAGCAAGAGGAGGGGAGTCAACCCTAGGGAGCCCGATCTAGGGTTTCGATCGCCTGAACACAATCTAGACGAGCAAGCACTTTAGAGTCTGGTGGAAATGGATCAAGGGAAAATCGGTTGCGAAGGAGGGTAGCTGAGGTAGAACGAAGATTGGAGGATCAGGATCATGATGAGGATTTGGACGTTGTTGATCGGGAACCATTTTCAGATGAAATCATGGGCATGCCTCTTCCTCAAAATTTCATCATGCCAACATTTACCCCGTTCGAAGGAAAAACAAACCCGAAGGAGCATATCAATTACTTCAAATCAGTAATGAATGTGCTTGGCCGGGAGGACGAATTGCACTGCCAAACATTCCCTGCATCCTTGAGGGGCCCGCTATAAAATGGTTCAACAGCCTACGACCAGGCTCGATTCACAATTTTAGGGAACTTGCTCGGAAGTTTATAGCCCGATTTAGGAGTGCAATCGGGAGCAAAAATACATCAAATAGCTTATTCTCTATCAAACAATGTTAGAGCGAGTCAATCCAAGATTTCTTAAAACGCTTTGATGAAGTTGGGATCGAGATCGAGGAGTTAGATGATCAAGTCGCGTACAGCACAATGTGGAGTTGTATTACACATCAAAGACTTCTTGAAGTTTTGCTGACAGATAAACCCAAAACTTATGGGGCTTTACTGCTCAAATGCTAGAAGCAAGCCAGTGTGTACGAGGTAATCAATGCCCAAGTAAAGGCTGACCGAGAGCGTCGGCCAGAGAATGAAAGGAATCAATCCGGTGATCGAGACAAAGGATCAAATGGCAAGTGGGAAACGAGACCACGGGCGGGAAACCTATACCCCACTAAACACTAGGCCTTCAGAGATCCTAATGAATATACGGGATAACAAGTCTCTAAAGTGGCCCGGGAAAATACATTCACGCCCCGAGGATCAAGAGATGAACAAATATTGCCGATTCCACAAGGATTACGGACACCACATTGACTGCTGCCTGAGTCTAAAATCAGAAATTGAGAAATTAATCCAAGATGGAAAGCTCGTCCAGTACATCAAGGGAACGGGGCAACCCCAAGCCAAATCACCAGAGCCAAAGAAAAGGGCCCGATCACCCATCCCGGGAGAGGCTGTAAAGATGGCCGACAAAGGAAAAGAACAGGTGGAGAGGGAGGAGTCTCCCGTCTACGTAATCATGGGTGGTCTGACTATGGAGTCAAACAAAAAGGAAAAACAAAAGGCTCGGTTCATGGGGGCAGTACACCTGCCCAAAAAGAGAAAAATCCCGCTTGTCTTGAACCCATTACATTTACAGATGATAACCTGAACGGGTTAGTGGCACCACACGATAATGCTATCATCATCAAGGTAACGATAGCCAATCGGGAAGTTCACCATGGACACAGGCTCCTTGGTCGATTTACTATCATATGAGGCTTTTAGAAGGCTAAAGCTAGCTGAGGATCTGCTAACCCTCTATGCAACAACACTTTACGATTTTGTGGGATCTTCAGCAATTGCAGAAGGAACGATCCACCTTGACCTAAGAATCGGGACCTCCCCCACGAACACACTTGTTTGGGTTAATTTTATGGTGGTAAAAGACTTGTCGGCATATAACGTGATTTTGGGACGACTGACTTTGAATTCACTAGAAGCAGTTGTGTCACCCCGACACATGAAATTCAAATTTCCAACAGATGCGGGAGTAGGCGAGTGTAGTTCCGACCAATCCACCTCCCGACAATGCTATGTAAATTACTTAAAGCAAAAACGGAGGTTCGAGAGTTCGGGAAGTGCTCTGACAATTGAGGTTCGTGATGATTGGGATGAAGAAAATTTGTAGAGGGTAGAACCGGTCGAAAAGTTGGAAAGGACCCAGTTGAATCAGGATTATCCTAAGCAAGGAACATTTGTAGGGTCTGAACAACCTGAAGATTTCAAAAAAGAACTGATCGACTTCCTACGGGACAATTCAGATATCTTCGCATGGTCGGCAAATGATATGCCAAGGATCGATAGGAGGGTAGCCGAGCATAAACTTTGGATTCAAGAGGATGCAATCCCGGTCATCTAAAGAAGGAGAAATTTCTCGATCGAGAAACATAAAGCCATCAAAGTTGAAACAAAGAAACTTGTGAAATCAGGCTTCATTGAATCCATCGAATGCCCGACCTAGCTAGCAAACATTGTAATGGTCAAAAAAGCAAACAGGAAGTAGAGGATGTGTATTGATTACACAAATCAAAACAAGGCATGTCCAAAGGATTGTTACCCTGTGTAACAACCCCCATATTTCTAACCCGAGATCCTTATTCTAGGTCCGAGAACCTGAAAGTCTAGTCGGGTGAACTTGTGGAGTGTCCAGATTGAAGCCCATGATCCATACCCTGGACCCATGGATTTGGATCCTTTATCTGAAGAGCCTGCCTTGGTTGGATTTTGGAATTCTAAAAGTCAGGTGTTGTTCAGAGATGTCCGGAATGAAGGTAAGATCTCCCCCATCACTTATTTAGGGTTAGGTTGGCCTTGGGTATCAACCCCCTAGCAAAAGCACCCTTGTATGGAAAATTACATGGGGGTGGTTACTAGTGGAGGTCGATCAAACCAAGTGACCGGCCCAAGCGATCGCCCGGTTTGTTTTCGGGGATTTTGCCCTATTTTGCCCCCTAACTTCTATAAAAGGCAACCTTCATCTAATTAACGAATACTTTATTCGTGGTTGCTTATTTGGGAGGTTAGACGGCTGTGGGGAAGATCCAAAAGAGTCTCTGGAGGCCTGACAGTGACTTGGAAGATCAGTTCTTTCCTTCTTTGACTCTCTGGCGTGAGGTATTGAATTAATCCTTCGTTCTTTATTCTCTTTGTCCGTTAAATTAGTATTTAACCTATTTCCCTCGTCTTTGTGATTACCCCCTTGGATATTTTAACTCTTTTTTTAATCTACTTGAGATGGAATAACCGTAAACGAAACCCTGTTTTCGTGAGAAGGTTAATCCAGTCAAGGGGAGGGTTATGGGTAATCTATTGATGGTAATGGTTAGTTTTCCCTCACCCTTTTGGCTTAGGGAGTGTTTGATTCGAGACTTAGGTCAAGATTACTCAAAATCCGGATTGAAATTGAGTAATCAGAAGCCTGAGTTTCGGGTTGAAACTCACTGTTTTTGGGGCGGTCACTAGTGGCGGTCGCTCAACCTAAGCAACCAGCCCAAGCGACCGGTCGGTCAACAGAGACCAAATGGTTTTTGGTTCTGATTCAAATTGATTCATTTAACTTATGTGTTACTGTAACCCTGTATATAGGTAACTACTGTTTGAAAGAAAAGTCATATAATTGTTATCGGATTTCATTTTACGGACAATCTTATTATATGCAGGTAAGGACAATTCATCCTATCTCTCGAATAGACTTATAATATGTTAGTCTAGTGTATATTTGAAATCATATTTCTTTACATATGCTGTTGTTTATATGTTTTGTATGGAAATCATATTACTTTACTGCTGTTTGTCTTACTTATATACATATTGTATTGATTATGGATGTTATGGATTGATGGTAGTTGGTATATGGTTCTGATAGATGAGGTATCTATTTTGGGATATCTTGGCTAGGGATATCAGGAGGCTATGGAATGGGACACATGCCTGCTGATGTCTCCAGACCTGTCTTTACTATTTGATGGCATTATTTAGGTAGAGTCTAGATTGCATGGTTAGGTACCCCACATGCTACTACCCTTTTGGTAGGGGGATTGAAACCGAGTGACCCGTGATGACAGTGATGTGACTTGGTGGTCCACTGTTAGTCATATAAATGGTAGGGTTGCATATGTTAGGGTTGGGCTCATGGATGTCCAAGGATCGGACCGGGTGTCGTGAGGAATCATGAGAGCATCCGCCCCAATAATATGTGGATGACCATAGGGTTAAGGAGTGGAGTCCAACAGAGGTATCTAGTCCGTGAGGATTCTCTCTCCTAGGTTGTGAAGGATACTGAACCGAGTTGGTTGGTGCCATAGGGGATGTATCTGGACTTCATGTAGACATGTAACCAATATGAACTTGCATTGGATTAGAAACCCCGACATGCGCCAATACTCATTACCAACGGTCGTGGTAAGAGAGTGTTGACTTAACCCCCAACCATGGAATTGAGAGCCAGGTGTGGACTTTCCCTTTTTCCCAGGATCCCTACAAAGGTAGCCAGTCCTTGCCGGATCAAAGTGATGAGACTTACCCAGAGGAGGGCTGGTGTATAACTTAAAGCATGTCAACTATTAGAGACCTGCATAGTTAGAAATCATAGTATCATTCATGTTTTGCATTCACTTATATTATTCATGTATCTTGGCATTATTGGATATATTGATGGGATGTTGATTGTTTCTTACTGAGTTCTTTAGAACTCACGTCTTTATTTTGTATTGTTTATTAGCCTGCACAGAAGAAGGAACTTTACAGGAAGATGGACTTGTTTCCTATGAAGGAACCATCTTGTATGAAGAAGATGTGGCACCGTCAGTGGGAGATGGAAATAGCATGTGTGGGAGCTCCTGTAGCTGCATGGAGTGCGCTTATCGCGCCTATTGATGATCAAAGGCGGAGGGTGGTTAGAAAGTTTGCTCGGTGAATAGAGTTGAATTGGAGAACACCTTACCTTGAGATCCATGAAAAACACTTTTTAGATTTAGAAAAGGAAACTGGGAAGAAATTGATATAACCTTTTTGTTTACTTCCGCTGAAACCTTTATTCCTTTTATTCATTATTTCTTTCCTTTATTTATTGAGATTGGAGTATTTTGGACTCCTGTAATTCATTTAATTCAGTTATTGAATAGTCTTTGCTCTTGATTATCTTTATTTGTCTTAAATATTGTTGATAGACTAAAACCTTGGATCTTGTGATGGATCACACCCACGGGTTGTTGGGCGGATAATCGAGACCGACGGGTGGGGTGTGACAGACTCTCCCAAAATCGACTTACTAATTGACACAACAGTCGGGCATGAAGTTCTCATCTTCATGGACGCTTACTCGGGATACAACAAAATCCTCATGAGTTGGGAGGACAAAAAGCATACCTCATTCATGACTGATTGGGAAAGTTACTTCTACCAAGTGATGCCATTCGGTCTAAAGAATGCAGGTGCAACGTACTAGAGATCGGTCAACAAAATCTTCAAAGAGCAGATTGGGAAAAACATGGAGGTATACGTTGATGACATGCTCGTGAAAAGTCTGGTACGAGCTCAACACTTAGCAGATTTGGAAGAAACATTCGATGTGCTACGAACCTACAAGATGCGTTTGAACCTAGAAAAATGTGCCTTCGGGGTGTCATCCGGGAAGTTTCTTGGGTTCATGGTACCACAAAGAGGGATTGAGGTGAATCCCGAGAAAATCCACTCCTTAATTGACATGGAGCCCCCTAGAACCATAAAGGAAATTCAATGTTTAACCGGGAGAGTGGCAATGCTAAATCGGTTCATTTCCCGAGTGGGAGAAAAGTGCAATTCTTTCTTCAAAGCATTGAAGACCATGCCAAACTCAGTAGAGATCGTATGGACAGAAGAATGCCAGAAGGCATTTGAAGAGCTCAAAAAGTCCCTCGGGACAACTCACGTCCTAGTGCGGCATGTTACCGAGGAGAATCTAACATTTTATTTGGTCGTATCACCAATTGAGGTAAACTTTGTGTTGGTAAAAGGAGAGACAACACAAAATCCGGTCTATTACATCAGCCATGTGCTAGTCGATGCGGAAACAAGGTACCCAGATGTTGACAAACAAGCCATGGCTCTGTTAATAGCCTCACGCAAATTGAGGCCCTATTTCTAGGCACATCCAATTATCGTCCCGACCAACTTCCTGCTCAAAAAGATTCTGCACAGACCAGACGTAGCCGGGAGAATGGTCGGATTGGTGGTGGAGCTTAGTGAGTACCAAATTGAATTTAAACCTAGAACATCTATCAAAGCCTAGGTCTTGGCTAACTTCATTATGGAAAATAGCATTCCACGGGTTGAAAATTCAGATTCAATGCTCCATAATGAGGCCGAGGACCTATGGATATTACATGTGGATGGCTCAAGTAGCAGTTCAGGGTTGGGAGCAGGATTAACTCTCAAAAGCCCGGGAGACTTTCACAGTTTATTATGCATTAAGGTTCAAATTCCTAGCCTCTAATAATGAGGCTGAGTATGAAGCCGTGCTTGCTGGTTTACGAGTTGCCCAAGCCCTCAGAGCATGGGAACTAGAAATCCAAAGTGATTCCCAGCTGGTTATAAACCAGATTAAAGGAGAGTACATTGCAAAGGATGAGCGAATGGCGAAATACCTTGCAAAGGTTGAACAACTCCAAAAAGCCTTTGACCAAGTAATTTTCAAACAAATACCTAGGAGAGAATATGAGAAGGCAGACGAACTCTCCCGACTCTCCATGGCCAATTACAAAAACTTGGACTTTGCAATATACATAGAAGAGTTGGATTCCCCGAGTACTCAAGAAGTTTGAAATCATGCCAGTCGAGTAGGCCCAATTGGGCACTCCCACTAATATCTTATTTAAAAGGTGACACACTCCTGACTGACCCAAAAGAGGCCTAAAAGATCAGGAACAAG
Source organism: Hakea prostrata (assembly GCF_041222555.1). Classification (NCBI taxonomy): domain Eukaryota; kingdom Viridiplantae; phylum Streptophyta; class Magnoliopsida; order Proteales; family Proteaceae; genus Hakea; species Hakea prostrata. The sequence goes on along the minus strand of NC_142607.1, from coordinate 49,598,074 downwards.
GCAGCTCGGTTCACCATCTTAGATGATCACCTATACAAAAAATCTTTTTTCGAACCACTCTTGAAATGTGTGGGACCATCTCGGGCAGAATATGCAATGGCAGAGGTTCACGAAGCCATATGTGGCGCTCACATGGGTGGGAAGGCACTAGCACAAAAATCCTAAGGTCGGGAATTTACTGGTCGACCATGCAATAGGACACCCTAGAGTATGTCCGTAAATGCAAACAATGCCAAAAACACACCACTATCCCAAAGGGTCTGGCAGTACCACTCTCCCCAATCTTGTGCTCAACTCCTTTCGCTATGTGGGGGAATGGACCTAGTCGAAAAATTACCGAAAGCTTCAAGGAATCGGGAATACCTCGTCATAGCTATTGACTACTTCACAAAATGGGTTGAGGCAGAACCTTTAGCCTCCATCACAGAAAAACAAAATGGAGAAATTTTTTGAAGAAAAAAATCATCTACAGGTTCAGAAACCCTAGCATCCTGGTGACCAATAATGGAAAGCAATTTGAGGGATCGGGATTCAAGGCATTCTGCGAAAGATATCACATTGAACACTGATGTTCCTCGGTTGCTTACCCACAAAGCAATGGACAAGTTGAGGTCACAAACAGGACACTGCTGAATGGGATGAAGAAAAGGCTGGAAGAGAGCCGATCACTATGGGTCGAAGAGCTCTCCAGTGTCTTATGGTCATACTAAACCACGACCCGAGCCCCCACAAGAGAAACACCCTTCTGCCTAGCATACAAGACTGAAGCTTTTGCTCCTGTAGAAGTTTTGGCCGGGTCCATTCGTTACCAAACTTTCGATGAGAAGCAAAACAATCAAGGCCTAAGAACAAACTTGGATTTTCTACAAGAAACCCAGGAGAAGCTCATTTCAAGAACCAGCTGTACCAGAAAAGGGTAGCTCAATATTACAATTGTGAGATCCCACCTATTCCTAACCTTGCTGTTGTACCAAATACATATATACCATATGCATTGTTCAATTTATTCTCTACTGTACGAATTGCCTAGTTTCGTTTGGTAGAAGTTTACCCCAAAGCTGATCTATTCTCTCCACGATTTCTTCTTATGCCTTACATTCCCTTTGATAGGAGGATGATCTTAAATCATTCCCATGACTGATCCTTCTATCCCTGCTGTTCTATAGTGGATCTCCATACACTCTATAACCTTGTGAATTCTCCACATGATGATTTCCAAGAGAAATCAAGTGTGATCTTCATGATTTGTTATTCCTTCTAATTGTTTCAAGACTTCAAGCTTTTCATCTTCTATTCTTCAATCAAAGAATTGTAATCTCTCTTGTGTTGTATTGATCTACTCTTGCTATGATTTATTCTTTGAGATTGAGATTATGAAGTAGATGTTGCATCCTTGCAACATATTGATCCTTGCAACCATCTCTTCTACAATCTCCTTTCATTCTTAAAGTTTTATGATCTTCATATTAATCTTCGCTATGATCCTTGTGAAATCTTCATGGAGCCAAGATCATACTTTCGATTTGATTTCAAAGCATGTCAGAGTTACTCTTTGTTTTATTACATAAGACTTATTGTTATTTGTTTTTCGTGGACTTTGGGAAAAGGAAGCCAAGATAATAGGAAAGTACCCCTACCTTTTTGAAACCAAGCACTCTCCCAATTTCGAGGACGAAATTATTTTAAGGGGGGGGGAGAATGTGAAATACAGCCCAAACCTAGCCAGGACACCCTATCTGTTTTGGGTAAAGAAGGGTTTGTTTAAATGTTGACTTTAAAGTTGGACCGTGATTTCAGTTTTGTTTAATGTTGACTTTGAAGTTTGACCGTGATTTCAGTTTTACTATCTTTGAAAATCTTAGGAAGCCATGTCAGACCTTTCTCTTAGGGTTGATCCAATGTCCCAAAATGAGGGATGTTGTCTTCGTGGGCCATCTCAATAGAAGATATGGTGTTTGACCCAAAACCCATGGATATTGATGATGGTGTTTCCTTATGGAAACCTTAATTGATTTGGTATTGAACTACTCACTAGTGAAGAAGAACTTGGTTGATGGACCTAACGCTTAGTTGGACCTGGTTTGAAGACATCCCTCCATACCAGGTAAGTAGTTTGATGTGTTGAAAGAAGCCCATCCAAAAATATTGAAGTTAGGCCCATTAAACCCCTATTTTTGAACAAGCTGTCCAAGCAGTGGCATTTTGGTAATTTTCTGTTTTTAAGGTTTTTAAAAGCTTTATTTCTTTTAATTTCGTGGTAAACATTCCCACTAGGTTTCTAACTCTCTATGGAACGTGGAAAGGACCTTAGATCTTCCTCTTTGGCAATCAATCAATCAGCAGGGTCAATTTGGTCAGTTTGGTGAAATCCTAGTAATTCTTGGACTCTTTGTGCTATTTAAAAGGGGGAACTCCATGTTTTTCACTCTCAATCTATTCTAAGCCTTTGTAGAACGTGGGAAGAGCCCTAGATCCTCTCCTTCGAAGCCAAGGAAGACCCTCAAGCATCTGTTCAGATTTCTTCATCGGCTTCTCTTCTAAAAGGTTAATATTCAATTCGTTTCTTCTTTAATTCATTCTTTCTTCTCTACTTCTGATATTCTGATTATGAGAAGGGTATTACACTACTGTAATGACCTCTTCTCTAATTCTTTTAGCCCTAGAGTGAATTCCCCAATTCACTCTATGTTCTTGAAGCCATATGGCGATGATTCTTGAATTTGATTCCACCAACAATCTTGATGATACTTTCCCTGAATTTTCTACCTATCTTTATGATTGTGGGAAAGGTCTCATACAATTACCATGACCTTCCCTTGTGTCCTCATGATTGAGGAGTTGATCCTTGTTTTTCCTTGGAACAATTGGCAACCCTTCTATTTTCTATTAATTCATTGGATCCTCCCCAAGACTTTCTTTATTATGATTTCTTTATCTTTATTCCCTAGGGTGAATCTTTATTCTCCCTAGTCTTCCCATGGGATATTAGGATTTCTTTCCTTTGAATTTATTTACATTCTTTTCTCTCATTGGTAGACCCTTCCTAATTCCATTCTTGATTTTGAAATATTAATGAGATGTTCCTTTATCTATCTTGGGTTGTTTTTGTAAAGATTAATTATGGGTAACTCTCATGGGAGGTAACCAACTCTTATGAGAGGTAACCATATCTGAGACCCTAATGTTATTTTATCTGTTGGAAACTTCCAACACCTTTTCAGATTGTGCATTCTTTGTTTCTCTTTTCCTAGGGTGAATCTTGATTACCCCTAGCCTTGCCATGAGAGCCATCAGTTTTGTTCTGAGTCTGCGCACCGAAGACGGGTGAATTAGTTGAAATATCTAATGAACTCTTCTGCTCAATCCGAATATATTTCCCGAAACTAGACTTCTTAATGGACTTCCAGGAGAAAACCTCACTCAATTTGACCCCATATAACCTTTCAAATCCCTGTCCGAAGTTGCTGAACTATGTCTGTCAAATCCTGCTTGCGCATCAAAGAAGATGAGCCTAGTTGGTGGACCTAATGAACTCCCATTCTTGATCTAAAAGTATCTCTGGAAAGTAGACTTCTTGATTGACTCGTAGAAGAAAACCTCACTCAATTTGACCCTATAGCCCTCCGAATCCCTGTTTGAACCTTGCTGTCCTGATTGGTCGATTCATTGGTCGATTGGACCAACAGACCAATCAATCGACCAATGGTGTCTGAATTTACCAATTTGGTCCTGTCTCTTCTATTTAAGTCTAATCTCGGGAATACTCAGCCTCCTATGCCTCCTAAGCCTCTGGAATGAGTTAGAACCCTAATCTAATCAATTCCCTTACATTCCTTGGTGATCTCTCACAAGACTTGAAGTAATCTTCTTCCTCTCGCATCAAAGGTATGTCTACTCTCTTTTCTTTCTTCTCCATCTCCGATTTTCTTTCTTTAATCTGTTCTTGGCTGAGATCAGGAAGAAGATGATGCACTCTTGCAACCATCCACTCCATGATCTCATCTTGTTCCTTGAGATCTATGATCATCATCATGATCTCAACCCCACCGATTGAATTCTTGAAACCCTAATCTTGAAACCCTAACCTTTGAAACCCTAACCTTGTGTGGTCATCCAGAGAACCTTTGGTAACCTCCCATGTGAGGGTAACCTCTTGGGTAAAAGTTATGTGAACCTAAACTTTATCATTGAATGATTCTTCTTGTTAATTTTGACTAACAATTTACTTCCCTTCATCCGGTGCTCTCAACCTTTTCATGGGAGCCAAAAAAGGGTGAAACCCTAACCTCTTGGATCAAACCAAGAACCCTTTTTTTGATCTTGTTAACCTCCAATCAATGTGTTTTCTTTACTAAAATCATAACCTATCATCCTCTAGTTCATTATCCCTGATCCATACTATATTCCCTTCATGATCTATGTTAACCCTAGTTTCTTGGGTCAAATCAAGAACCCATCTTTTGACCATGACTTGATGATTTTATCTTCCCATATGATTCTAATACATCCTAGGAAGTTCCCGTTCGAATTTCGGATCAATCCGACTTCAAACGAAGAAGTTATGGCCAAAATAGTTTCACTATCCCGCCGACTGATTGGTCGACCGATTGGTCGACGGGTCGATAGACCAATCAATCGACCAATGAAGACGGAGCTCAATTTTCACTCGTTTGATTCGTCTCTGATCTTTTAGGCATCTTTCCTAATGTTGTATCTATGCTTGTTAGGGGTTTATTTGCTAAGTTTGGAGCCTCTCTCTTTGATCTTTGGATTATCTTCGGCGATAATCAAGGTAAGGACAGTTGATTCCTTAACTACATAGATTGCTTGTTCTCTGGTTTCTACTTTATGAAACTATGAGATTACCTACTGTTGTTGTATTTAATTCGATCTCCACCGTGAGAACAGAGCACTATTTATATTATCTTTTTCATTATTCATGTTATATGAGTTACTTGTTACCGCTTAATCTGATTTTCTTTACATCTCTGCATATGATGAACGTTGGTTGTGTATGTCATGACTGATCGAGAATGTGTTTGCTTAAGTTTGGTTTGGGAATGGGGAGTATCCTATTGATGCCGTCTTTAGACATCGGAGGGAATAGATGGGCTGTTTTCCGAAGATGCCCACGACGCTTCCGAATCAATGGTTGTCATACCTAGGGCTGTCTAGCAGTGTTTGGCTAGGATATACCCCGTATATCAGACCCGAATCGGAAGGGATTGAGACCGAACGACCCGTGGTAGCAATGGGGATTCGTGGGCGCCAAGACCGGTGAAAAGATCCGTGAGAGGACATGGATCACATTGTGGATACTCGAAAGAGGCCATTATTGGAGGGTTGCATATGGCAGACTTGGGCCATGGGCGCCAAGACCGGTGAAATGATCCGTGAGGGGACAGAGAGCCGTTACTATATGTGGATAACCAATAGGGTTGATGAGTCCGTAGTCGGGGACTAAGGACTCTAGTGGAAAGGATACCGGAAAGGATCGTCGGGACGAGGAATGGAAGTATCCGGACTGAGTTGATGAACCGAGTAGATGACTTGCATTGGGCTAGGCTTCCACGACATGCGCCGGTACTTATGCCAAACGGTTGTGAGAGAGTGTGTTGACTTAACCCCTTACCATGGTTTGATGTGGACTACCCATACCAACCGGCTGCTCAAGACCGGTGAAATGATCCGTGAGAGAATCCAAGATATCTTAAATGGTTGAGGATGTGAGCGGACTTACCCAAAGAAGTACGGTGCTATGACTTAAAGCATGCCAAGAGACCAGCATACCAGAGTTTAGATGCATACATACATTGTTTGTTTCATATTGCATGCATTGCATCTTGTTATGGTTTGCTTCCATGTTATTTATGTTGTTATGGATTAACTGCCTTCCGAGTTTTTCGAAACTCATTCCTTTTGTACAATCTTTTGTTAGACTCTCTACAGGTTCGGATTTCTTTGACGGTCCATATAAGGAAGCACAAAGTGAAGAAGATGAAGACCGAAAGAGAAGAAGAGCCGATGAAGATGTGGAATAGTTTCTCTACATTCTTCTAGACTTATCTTTACTTACTTGATTAGCTAGAGCTTTACTTAGATTGATCTACCTTTCGCATGTGTTTGTAGGGTATATTCCGCATACTCTACAAGTGTCTGATTTGGTATCTGTTATCCGCACTCGATATTCTATAGTATCCTTCGAGATCCTTCTTGACTTTTATTATAAATTACTTGAACATTATGATTTGTTCTTGCTTTTGATTATGTTATTGTGCGAAATGGATATGATCGTTCCTAAACTTGATCTTTAGGGCTGTGGATCACACTCTCGGGTATGCCAGTTAGGGTACCGGCTGGGAGGATGTGACAACATTACCTGAGTTAAAACCCGAAGATATAGATCTGGAGATCTAGTATTATGGAGAACAGGGGCTTCAGACCCCGAAACCAAGGGAAGTTATGCCCGACCTGGGAGGGCCCCTATATCATTGACAAAGAAACAAAACCGGGGCATACTGACTAAAGGAACCAACGACCGGGCAATCAATTGACCGATCGTGGAATTCGACCAACCTAAGAAGGTTCTCCCAGTAATTGCTTTGTATCTTTTTCAAACAAATAAAGTTCCTCTTTCCGGGTTCACTTATTGGACCTTTAGCACCTTTCTTAAGGACTACGAATAGTGAGATGGGATCTAACCCATCCTCACCCTTAGCACCTTTCTTATGGACTATGAACAGTGAGGTAGGATCTAACCTGTCCTCACCCTTAATACCTTTCTTAAGGACTATGAATAGTGAGACAAGATCTAACCCATCCTCACCCTTAGCACCTCTCTTGAGGACTATACATACAAACAAGTACAATGACACAGGAGTCAACCTGATCATATTCTTGGCACCTCTTTTGAGGACTTAAGAAAAAACATGATATCCTTAGCACCTTTATTAAGGACCAGGGCACAGGAATCAACCCGTTCGTATTCTTGACATCTCTTTTTATGTCAATTTTCCCGAGTAAGACTTGATAAAACAAAAGGCATAATTCTCAAAAGTAGACAAAAACTACAAAACACTTAGCCAAAATTCATTCATAGAAAGTTTGGGAATACATTCTTTGGTATACCACATTCAATTACGCATACTCGAGATACAAGAAGTTACATGGCTCAAGACAAAAATTCAACAAGATTACACTGGCGAAGTTTGATATTTGGTATTTGACATATCGAAGCATTTTTGAACTCTTTGCAGTAGTCGGGAGAATGGACCATGTGCCGATCGAAAGCCGTGAACTTTCCAACGAGCTAACGACCATCTTCCGCTGAGTGCTTCAATTGATCTTCAAGGACCATCTCGGGGTGGATCTTGCCTCCGCAAACTGCTCAGCCAAAAGACCTTCATTTGACACATTAGTGTCAACAACAGTGTCTCTCAGGGACCCTCCAGCCTCAGCCTGGGGTTTCTCGGCCGTCTCATCCTCAACATCATCCTACGGAGAGGGGATCTATGAATTCTGCAGGGTCGGGAATCACCAAGGCAAGGAGTTTAGGAAGATCCTCGAGTCAAGGAATCTAGAGTTCGTCATACAACTTCAAATCGAGAAACCCAGATAGCTTCAACACATCTGGGATAGATGTTTGCTCCAAAACGAACTACAAAGCTTGGCCCACCCCTTCCTAAAAGCAGAAGTTGAGAGAGCCAACGTCAAGCCTTTGAACTCAGGAGTCTGGAAATAATCCTCCAGCACCTTCCTCCTGGAACTCTTAGACGAACTAGCCCTCAGCTACTCGACCATCTTCCTCAACTTTGAATTCTTCTCCTCCTCCTCACCAAGGAGAACCTTGACACCCTCCAAATCCTCAGCAGCTTTCCCAAGCTTTTTCTCGAGTGACCCAACTTTCCCTTTGTATTTCCCTCGGCTCTTGGACAGGTCGGCCTTCTCCTTCTTCAAAGAAGCAATTTGTTCCTAAGCCTCCTCAAGATCCTTCTTGGCCTGGACAGAGCTGTAGTTAGCCTTTTGACAAAGTTCCTCAAAGAGCTTTAACTCCTCCGACTGGTGTCGAGCCTGTCTCAACGCCTCGGCAAAGCAATGAGCAGCCCCAGCCAGGTACCTAAAGGAAAAGTATTAGACAAAATCATCAAAATAAGGAAGACAAAGGGAAAGGGAGAAAGTTACCTGTAGCCGTCCGAGAAGAATTCATCATTGAGGCATCCTTCAAGTATTCCCGATCAGACTGAAGGGTGTCACCCTCGACCCAGCGTTGAGCCATGCTCAGGTCACCAAAGACAGAATCCCGATCAGTCAGATCCCACCAGGGAACAAAGACATTAGGGAACCTGACACGGGAGTCAGGCTTGTAGATCCAAACTTTTTTAGCCGGGGGTGCTCGAGGCACGTTCCCAACCGGCTCCATTCCCCCCTCGGGGGCAATAAAATTTTTTCTCTTAGGACTCTTAATAGTCCCGCCTGCAGCATTGGAAGGCTGACCAACCATAGAAGACTTGGCCACAGCAGCAAGTGCAAATGAGGGCTTTGGCTTCGAGGGCGGCTTTCGAGCCCGAGCCAGAGACACATAGTCCCACTAGCGACAGCCATGAGGTCACTCATGGGAACATCTTCAGCCACTGCACAACAGAGAAAAATAATCAAGTCAGAAAACAAAATGCACAAAGAAAAGATTAATTAGAACGAAGGCTCACCGGGATAAAACCCCACAATTGAAGGATTAACACATACTCCATGGAATACCCATGGACAGCAAACTCATCCCCTTCAACCCAATTAAACCTCCCGATTATATCTTCTTCCTCGAGACTCAGACCGAAGGGGGTATTCAAAAGGTCCACTTCCTTCCTTGTCCTCTCGTGGAAGTCGAAAAGGAAGGGTTCGGGAGAAGGAGGATGAAAAACAAATAAAATTCCGGAAAATGGACATGCTTAGTGATACGGAAAAAATCGTTGTCGAACCGGGTCCGCCCTTGGTTTGACCCTCGGCCCCGATCGGGAAGAAACGGACCGACCCGCATATGAGCCGGCCGGTTTTGAAGATAGCTTGCTGAGGAAGAAACCTGACTCAGTCAACAAGCACGCCCGAGTCCGCATTTTTGGAGTGGACAACTCGTCAAGGAGATGGTTAACAACATTTACGGGAGCAAACGATCGTGCTTACTCAAATAACTGCCACATCCTTAGCACTATGATCGTGCGAACAAGAAAAGTTATCCACTACCTCACTAACGGGTCTAACCGTTAAGATAGGACGGTCACCTAAAGAAGGCTCGAATAAATCCAACGAAGGAGATTAGAAGGTAAACACTATATAAGACATGACCTACGTACAAGAAAGGTAATTGAATCGTATTCCCAATATTCGTATTCGTCTTTTGCTTTGTACTCAAGCAGAGCCTTTGTGATCAGTTCATCAACTGACTTAGCCTTCGGAGGTGGACTCCCGACCCCAACGGTTGGGCCACATCTAACGATTGTTTTGCAGGCCATCATCAAGCAATCAGAGGGTTGAGCAGATTTTGGACGCATCACTTAGCAAATTGACATGATAAAAGAACATGCCAAACAGTTTCATTTGAGCAGTCACAAAACACACAAGAGCCATTAGAATTGTTCCATTTAACACGAATACTATTCACCAAAAGACCATTATGGATTACACGCCAAAGAAAGACTTTGTATCTTTGATGTAAATTTAAATCTCTATTATTTAAAGTATTCCTAGATTCTTCTTCTTTTAATTCCTATCCTATTATTTTGTCTACTATTTTTCTGCGTTTTTTATTTTATTTATATTTTTATTTTCAATCTCTCAGGAGATAATGTCTCTTCTTACATAGCATGTACCATTTTCTTCAAAGATCAATTTCTCTGAGTTTTTGTAATTTGGACATTTGAGAGTGAATCTAGAATTCCTCACTTTGTGAATTGTTAATATAATTTATGCCCAAGTATAGTTCTATTAGCGTAAAAATAAAAATACTTCTTTTGGATGATACTACTGAAATTATTTTAGAAGAGGCCTAACTTGACAAACTTTTGCATTTTTCAAGACTTGAAGATATTTTTCCATGCAATTGATTATCATCTAAAATAAGATTTTAATAATATTAAGTTTTCAAGAGAAGAAGGGGTTGGCCCCATGAGTCTACTTCCATCTTAAATAAAGGTTATGTAGCTTTCTGTATCTTCCAATTGAAGTTGGAATACTACCTTGTAGCAAGTTCTCGTTTAAGTTGAACGCCTCTAAGCTTGCAAAGTTTGTTCATTACAAGCAGTCTGAGTTAAGTTGACAAGTTTTTTCCACGGAGTTGGGAAGCACGCCACCAGATAGCTAGACTGTCATCAAGCAATAACGCTTTCAAAGTACAGTTGGTCATTGTTGATAAAACCCAATTCACCATTCTCTCCACTTCCCAAATGATTGATGGCTAATAGATACTTTTTATAGGCCTCCAAATTCCAAAAATCAATAGGCACTCTAACAACAAGATTATGTCCAGCAACATCAAATGTTCGGAGTTTTGATAGATTGGAAATTGAAACTGGAAGTGATCCATGAAATCAGTTATATCAAATTGCAAACTGCTCTAGATTGGATAGACTGTATCCTAAAGTTGGTCAAAGACTCCCATGAAGTTGGTTAATTCCAAGATCAAAAACATAATGCCTTGCCACTTGCAGTAGGGGACAGAGTCATTAAAGCTCATAATCTGATAGGGGCGATGCAGCTCCGTGGACCTCTCGTCGTCATGGATTGTTCAAGCCTCGAAGGCCAGCAAGGCTAGCCGATCATCACCCGTCCCACTGAGCGCTGATGATGGTGACTGTGGCAAGCTTATGCTGCTGCTGCTGCGTCAGAGAATGGGAATTCTAACATTAAACCAACAGAATTGAAACACCGACCACAAATAATTCATCATTGCTCAAATAGCAATTAATTAAGAGTTGCAGGTAAATGATCCAAGTGAAGGGAACTATACATGCATGGACTGAACTTAAGACGTGCTCTATGGGTTACTTATGAGTGATCCAGAATCAATTCTAAACTAATGAAACACCTCTGTTTCTGCTTCTTCGTATTCACCAACTTATAGGGAACAGATAATTAAACCTTTTGGTGGTGTTGGTTTTGGCTCATTTTCATTGGTGAAAACTGTAAATTTCACATCAGTATGAAAACCATATAAATGCTCCTGTAGTTTTTCATTCTGATGCAGAATCCCTGTAAATTTATTGACATAATTGATTATTCAAAACTGAAAATTAATGTTGAATTAGTTATGTGAGAGGTTTACCTTTGTATAAGAATCAGAATGGTATTTACTAGGTGGATCAACAGACTTTCTTTGACCCTTTGTATGATTTTGCATGTGTGCTTCAACTTCCATTCACTGTTCCACTTGAAATAAACTCAAGCATTAGTAAATAAAGACTAGAACAAATATTGGACATAGAATTAAATGTACCATACATCAATTTTGGCATATGGAAAAAAAAATGGAAAGCTGCATGAATTATGCCTTATAGATTATGATGCGTCCAAAATCTGCTCAACCTTTAGATCCTTGGGGAATGACCTGCAATACAATGTTAGACGTGGCCCGACCATGGGGTCGGGAAGCTACCTCCAAAGGCTAAATTAATAATGGAACTAATCACAAAGCTCTGATGAGTGGTAGAGCTTGAATTCAATGTAGAATTGAGGGAAATGATTCAGATACCTTCATTGTGCGTAACTCTCTTGTTTAAATAGGTTTTACCTTTGATTCTCAACTGTTGGATTTGTTCGTGCCTCCTCTTGATGGCCATTCAATCTTAGGGTTTTACCCCTTTTTCCTAGATAGTGGCAGTTACCATGATTAACACGATCGCCTCACTCTGCATAAGGGGAGTTACTGTTTATAACTCGATCAAATATCCTGAAGTCCACGGGATGATGCTCATCTCCTCAACCGTAAGGTTCCTTCTTTCCCACATAACTATTTGGTTTGAACTTCTGGCAAATTTCGACAGTGGTTAAACTACTCCTGACTGGAATTTATGACCCGACCGTGGTCAGACCCAATTCGGTGCTATTTTATCCGTATCATGAGCCCCTTAAGCCAGGTGATCGGGACGAACCGCACGAGTACCTGGTTTGCCATTCCCGATCATGACCCTCGAACGCAGTTTTAAGGAAATCAATCGTTCTTGAACTCAAACGTCACTTTTATTGCTTTGTTTGCAACAGTACATTCCTCGAGCCGCACGCCTTTCTTGTTTCCTATGCCAAAGATGCCACGTGGTCGACAACTGCAGTCATCATCATTACATTGATAAGCTTGAGCTGTCAGTGATTGTGCATTGTCAATCTTCATCTGATCTAGTTCATCGATGATTGGCACTTGAACCATCCCTTGTTTTGATCCGTTGATTGGAATTGATCATATCCGTTCATCCTCCTTGCCTTTGGGTCTATTTAAACACTTCCCATTTCAATTTTTTTCACTTTACTTCCTCATCTTCACAAGAACGCTTGTTAGAGCTTCCAGTGTTCTTCTCTATAACCTTTGGTTTCAAGTTTCTACTTCATACAAGATCAAATCAAGTAAGTTTTTCATCCTTATATGTCTCTTATGTCTCCTTTTTCTGCTAGTACTTGAAACCTTTCCCATAGCTGCTTTAGATTTCATTCTTCTTAGGACTACTTTTCATGTTTTGTCAAATGGGTAGTGATGATCCTATGATGATGACTCCGTCGATCGTATGATCGACAGAGAAGGCTTTGTCGGCGAAGCTAGTCCCTCTGTTTCAATGGAATTGTTTGGTGATAGAAATGATAGGGACACTAACCATTGGTATGCTTCTATTCATTCGACCCCTAAGAATCAACCCGAAAAGATGTGGGGGAAAAAGAAAATTAGTTCCCCCCAAGCTTCCCAAAAACAAAAGGCTATACCACAAGCTTTTGCGGGAAGTTCCCGACCATCAAAGTGACCATCTACTGAACCTGGCTTCTACGTGTCCCATATCCGTCGTGATGAAGTCGAGACAATTTCCAGCCAATATTCTCTGCCTTTTTCTTATCTACTTCAAGCCCCAAATGCAAACGAAAGGGTTAACTCATTACTCCCAGAGGAATTCTCTATCTACACTGATACCCTAAAAAGTGGGGTTTGGTTTCCCTTACTTTCTCCTTTGTTTTTTGAGGTACTCAACCACTGGGAGATATGCCCAGGTATGCTCCTCCCCAATAGTTGGAGGTTTATCATCGGCCTTATTGGCCTCTATTTTGAGTTGGAAATTACTCCTCTTCCCATTTTTTTCTCATTTTTCTATCTAAGTAAATCCAATCCTCCCAGTTGGGTTTTCTTCTCCAAGTGTAATAAAACCGAACTTAGATGGTCGAGAAGTATCTTGGCTGAAGGTACTTGTCCTTAAAACTACTAAGGATGGCGTCATCAGTATCTATTCTACCAAGCACCACCTTTAGATCTGAACTTCCCGATTACTTAGGGTAGCCTCAATTCTCATACGGAGGCAAACCTACCGCTGGCCTTGTCTCCCAATGAAGAGAGCGCAGTAAAGAAGATCAAATCTATCTGCATGAGTCAAGAGATACACGGTTTGGCCATGGAGTACGAAGCCGTCCTCCAGATGTGGGGTCTAGCCCTTGGTGAGCTTCTGAACCCCATCTTCCTTTACTCTATTATAATTCTTTACTTCTGCACCTTAATGAATTTTTCTAACTGCTTTCGTTTCCTCTTGCAGTGCCTCCTCGATACAATCCTCAAGCCGTTCGGACCAATGCTACTAGAGGTTTGGCGGCAGCTGAAGAAAGAGCTGCTCGAACCAAGAAGAAGGAGGCCAATCCCCCAGCCCTGAAGGTTATTATCCAAGCTTCGAAATGAGTCCTCAAGTCCAACAAGACCCTTCAGGGAAAAGGAAAGCCCCCATTGATGTGGAGGAATCCACACATGATGATGTGCTTCTTATAAAGAGGAGGCACGATCTTGAAGATGATGCTAGCTTAAAGAAGTGGCGTTCGGGTACTGAGGGTGAAATCTATATTCCACCTTGGAAGCTAAAGACGATTGACCGTGTCACGGGCGATTATGAAAAGGCCTTGGGGTGGAGTACCTTTGCTCAAATGCCCACCAAGAGCAAGGTTCTTGGTTCTGTCTCTGATGAGGCATTGGAGATCGGCTGGCTCCTACAATCTCCTTTCCCTTCTTGGATTGGGGAGCTTTAGCCCGACGATCTCTGCTTTCTGAATGCTCCCTTCTTTTTTCACCAGTTGCTCTTCTATCTCAATCATCGCCTCGTCCTTTCATGAAGTTGGATAAACTCCCCTAGGATATTAATCTTTCAATGTCCACTTTCAGATGTCTGCATTCGTTCGCATGATGTCCATAATCCTTATGGAAACGACAATAGCTTTCCATATTCCTTTCTCTTGGTTTGGAATCATCTTCAGTGGCCACTTCAGGATATCCTGATCTTTGATTTGCATTAAGATTTTCGACCGCAGAGTATTCAATGGTGTGTACTCTATATGGTCGAGCAAACGTTGCCTCCATCCCTGACGTGCCGGTTCTAGTCTCAATCATTGTTTGACACCTTCAACCCCTAGTCTTTTTTAGATGTCTTTTGATCTTTATTAGAGGCCTTCATTTCTCCTTGCGAGCATCAAGGATCTCCATCACTTCAGTCTGCTTTTGACATCTCTACATCAGTTCAGGGTATGTGGCAAGCATATCTTGCAGTAGCAATTCTAAGAGTCATCTGTTTGTGATGCCTGTGAAGAGAGCAGTCTTGGCTACTTTTTCGTCCAAGTTCTCGATCTCCATTGTAGCTTTGTTGAACCTTTGCAAGTAGTCCCGAATAGACTCATTCCTCCCTTGCTTAATGGAGAATAGTGTTTCCTCAGTCTTCTTGGTCTGGATCCCACTTTGGAACCGACCTATAAATATTTGAGCCAATTCTTCAAAGTCACCAATTCTTCCTGAAGGCAGGTTCGAGAACCACATATGTGCTGCCCCCATAAGTGATGACCTGAACAATCTACACATAATTTCATCCGAATTACCAGCAACAACCATAGTCTATTGGTAGTAATTTATATTGGTAATTCAATCTCCCAATCCGTCAAACGTGGATAACGTTGGGAGCCTGAAATTATGGGGGAACTCATACCTTGCAATGGCATCCACAAACGGAGTTTTCCTGAGTATATGTCATCAGTCCTCTTACCTCTCTTGAGTTGTCCCAATTTTTATTAACGTCTACTAGTTCTCGATCGATTTGTACTCTCCGAATACCATCTGATTGAACGCTATCACGTCCCAAACATTGGGATGAAGTTGTATGCATGCGAACTTGTTCAACGTCTATCACTTGAGCTCGATCTTGAACGTTATGCTCATCCCTCCTGAGCAATTCCCCAATTCTTCTTGCTCCCAATTGACCTTCCCGAATTCCTAGTGGATCCTGATTCCTTTCTTGCCTAAAGTTTTGGCCTTCGGTTTGTTGCCTATTTCTTTGAGGGGAACGCCCTTGGACTGGTGAAAGTTGTATCCCAGCCCTTTGTCATCGCCCTTGGACTTCCTCCCCATCATGGAGATTAGGATGTCTGGGAGCTCCTAAGTGCAACATTCGGGTCATTCCGGCCAACTCTTCTGGCGACCTCTTCATCTTCGTGGATTTCTCCATCATGAATACGACTTCCTTCAGGGGGTTTCCTCCTGGAGGAGGGGGAGGCGTGGCAGATCTCGTATCAACCATGGCTTTTCAAAGCGTTTCCCATAGACAGCGCCAAATGATGCGTCCAAAATTTGCTCAGCCTTTAGATCCTTGGGGAACCTACAAAACAGTGTTAGACGTGGCTCGACCGTGGGGTCGGAGGCCACCTCTGAAGGCTAAGTTAATAATGGAACTGATCACAAAGCTCTGATGAGTGGCAGAGCTTGAATTCAATGTAGAATTGAGTGAAATGATTCAAATACCTTCACTGTGCGTAACTCTCTTGTTTAAATAGGTTTTACATTTGATTCTCAATTGTTGGATTCGTTCGTGCCTCCTCTTGATGGTCGTTCGATCTTAGGGTTTTACCCCTTTTTCCTAGATAGTGGCAGTTACCATGATTAACACAATCGCCTCACTCCGCGTAAGGGGAGTTACAATTTATAACTCAATCAAATATCTTGAAGTCCACGGGGTCATGCTCATCTCCTCAACTGTAGGGTTCCTTCTTCCCCACGTAACTATCTGGTTCGAACTTCTGGCAAATCTCGACCATGGTTAAACCGCTCTCGACAGGAATCTATTTCCTGACCGCGGTCAGACTTGATTCAGTGCTATTTTATCCATATCAGATTCACATATCGAGGGTGAAGGAGAAAACAAAGACTTGAGGACTCGGGAGTTATGTTATCGATCGAGATTATGTACACACTTCAAAAAATGTTCATTTTTATCTTCAGAAAGACAGCAAAATGTCCATTTACATTATTCATTAGTTAACATTAAATGTGAGTTAGCTGGTAATTTTTCTAATGACATAACGTGAACATAAACTGTTAAGCCAAACGTTCACCAAAAGAAGAAACTATTAAGCAAACATAAAAGAAACATCAGAACAAAACAAAACAGAGCAAGATAACTTGGATTACATTGTTCTAGAGAATAGTTAAACGTGAGAGCATGAGAATTGGTTAACTGTGTGGAAGTAGAGAAGTTTGGAATCAGATAATCAACACCCTTGATCAACAGATAAAGAGGCCAAAATATAACAATCCAAAAATGGTTTTTATCGAAATACCCATGTAATATAAATATAAAATTGATAAAAATAATATAAGAAATAATTACAAAAGGGGTGAGGATTCATGTAATAAATGCAAAGTTGAAAAGTACAAAAATAATATAAAAATACAAAAAGACAACGCATTCAATCATGAAAGTATAATATAATAATATTATTTAAACGAAAATCGCTTTTAATTCTCTCTCTCTCCCCACCTCGTCGTTGTTCATCGCCTCTAACATCTCCGGCCACCTCTCGAAAAAATTTTCCCTTTTGTTGGTTTCTCTCCCTCCCTCTCTTTTTTTTTTTGGGGGGGGGGGGGGGGGGGGGGGGGGGGGGGGAAAAGGGGGGAAAACAAACTAACACAGCTACGGCGGGGTGGGTTTGGGGTGGGGGGGTGAGGGGAAAATTCAGAGCATGAGAAGATATGGCAGAGGAGTGAAAAATCAATAGGATTAGCAATGAAAAGGTAACCAGAAAGCAAGATGGCTAACTCAGATGGAGTTTAGATAAAGCTATTGATCTCCCTTTTTACACGGCTGTTTCTTTATTGTCTTCAGCTCTGCTTTTGATGTTGCTGTAAACTGCTTAATTTCACGTTCTTTGTCAGTTAGTTCCTTTTCTTATTGAATTCCTCTCTTGATATGGTTATGTTCATTCTAATGTAGTTTTTTCATCTATATTAAACATAATGTTGTAATTTTCATAGTTTTATTTGAAAATTTAAAAATTGTAATTTTCAATTTTCTAAAGGTTGTGTCTTTCCTAAAAGACACCTAAATGGCTAATAGGTGTCTCTTTTGGAAGGCTACTTTGATGGCTAAGAGACATGCCTTAAGGGAAGAGATATGTCCATTGGAGAACCTTTGGTGGTATCTCTTACTCAGCTATATAAAGGTGAGAGGGGTTTGTTATTCGGTTGCGCAAATATTTTTAAGAAAAGCATTGGTTTTCTTTAAATTGTGTCATAGAAAACAGATTGGTGAATGTAGCTTTTCGGGGTGCACCGTCTATGATGGACGAGTTGACTGATCTTGGGGTGAAAACGTACTCAAACCCATGTGCACTATTCGGGGAGTTGAAATACCTTAAAGAAAGTGTCATTACCGGCATGTTTCAACTCCGTCAATTTTTTGTTTCTCAAGATGGATGTACGTAACAAAGCTTTCAAAAAGGAGTTTGTTCATGCCATTTGAATCAAGATAAGTTTTCAAATTCTGTTTTTTTTTTTTGTCTTATACGTTTGCCTTGTGGTAATATATTTCCAAAAGAGAGTGGAATTCATAAACATTACAATCACACACATACACATAATAGTGATAGAGTCAAATTATTCTTTTGGACATTTTTCCTCTAATAAAAAGAACAGGCCATGTCCCAAATCTCAGTCTCATGGATATCTAACGAATTCGCCTAGATGATTCTCATTGGAAAGTGACCTTATTTCCTACATCCACTTAGGTTAGCCAATGTGCACCACAATTAACACACCCCCACATTTCGTAGGCTTCGGCTAATTAAGAACCTCTTGCTCAGCCTCTTTCCTTGTGGTGGTACTACTTTACCTTAATATTGGAATAAACGTAGTAGTACTTCTCAAGTCATCCCATGACTTCGTTGTTTACCCTTTGAACCTAATTCAAGATTGAAGCCTCTTCACATAGGTTGTATGTCCATCACATGACCTTAGATAGGCTTTTATAGGTTATTCCTCCAAATGATATCACATTAGTGATTTGAGGCTTGACACAACTTCTAGTCAAACTATTTCATTGACTACATAGTAATAATGCTATCTTATCAGCCTCACTTAACATATGTCCCTTTCATTTGTAGCTACATACTTCTAAGACTCAATGTCTTACTTTCTCTATTGATCACATCATTTACCTTCAATGTAAATGCTTATTCCAATTATCATCATCATGTATCTTTCATTTTTCCTCTAGCCTTGTGGTTTTTGGATTTGTTAAACTAATAAAGCCATACACTAAGTAGGAACTTATATAATCACTTATCAACACATGTTTTTACATGCTAGCTCTTTGGGATTTCCAACCTTCTTACAAAGGCATATCTAGTTGGTGATATTTGGTAAAACTTATATTTTTAATTCAAAAATCATTCCCCACCACAAGTCTGTACATATCATCTTCAATTCAAGATGGTTCCCAAATGCATATGAAGCATATGTCATTTTTTTATTTTTTCAAGTAAAACCAATCACTATACTGAACTTGACTCTTAAGAAGACACAACATGTAAAATATACATGTATTTTCATAATAAACATAAACCCACCACAATTTGGGTTTATTATGTTTAAATTCAATAAACATTACAATCACACACACATAATAGTGATAGAGTATATCATACTATGTCACCTACATATTCTACCCTTATATACTATTTTGTGTATGTGTGCAGTTGACAGCCATAGATAGTCCTTAGATCGTGAGTTCAACACCACGTATGGATATTGTAAATCCAAAAGAGAGTGGAATTGGCTAAAAACCTTACAGAATTGTTGTAATTTTCATAATTTTATTTGAAAATTCAAACAAATTATTTTTCTAATGGTTGGGTCTTTTCCTAAAAGACACCTAAATTGCCAATAGTTGTCTTTGCTAACAAACATGCTTTAAGGGAAGAGGTTTGTTCTTTGGGAGACAACCTTTAGTTGTGTTTCTTACTCTTCTATGTAAAGGTGGGAGATGTTTTGCTTATTATCACACACAAACGTTTTTTGAAAAGAATTGGTTTTCTTTAATTGTGTCATAGAAAACGAATTGGTAAATATAGCTTTACGGATCCCTTAGTCCATCAATTACGTCGTGCACCATCTATGATGGAGGGTTTGACTGATTTTTGGGGTGAAAATGCATTCTTGACCCATGTGCATTATTCGGGGCATTTAAATACCTTAAAGAATGTGCCGACCACTATCGACACGTTTCAACTCCGTCACTTTTGGTGTATCACTTGATGAATGTACGCAATAGTGTTTTTGGACAAAGAGACTATTCATGCCATTTGAAAGAGATAAGTTCTTATACTTTTTTTTTTATTATTCAATTTTATGTCTTATACGATAGCCCTCGACATCATATTTCTAACAGCTTTAAGGTATTTAAATTCATATAAGAAATAGATGTGTAACTGAACACGTATGAAACATGTATGGATTTCATATCGTTGATTCTGATTAATAGACGGTGCAAACATTTATTGGCATGGTCTCCATGGGTTATTGGTGGAGAGAGAAGACAAAGACACCTTTGACTCTCTAAGCCAAATCAGTGAATCCCTCTCTGCCCTTCTTTATTAGCTTTTATCTATTTCATATTTCTTCCACTTTGTCGTTTCAAAGTTCAGAACTCATTTAGTCTTTTGTTGTGATACAACCATGGGAATGAATGATGCATGATCTATACAACCATGGGAATGAATGAATGATGCACAATGGGTGGATTTATCTACCTTCTTCGTGCTATACGGAAGGGTTGTTTTCTACAGAATTCTGGGTATTGTTGTAATTTTCGTAATTTTATTTGAAAATTCAAACAATTTATTTTCCTAAAGGTTGGGTCTTTTCCTAAAAGACGCCTAAATGGCCAATAGGTGCCTTTGCTAACAAACATGCCTTAAGGGAAGAGGTTTGTTCTTTGGGAAACAACCTTTGGTGGTGTCTCTTACTCTTCTATATAAAGTAGGGAGAGGTTTTGTTTATTATCGCATACAAACGTTTTTTGAGAAGCATTGGTTTTCTTTAAGTTGTGTCATAGAAAACAAATTGGTGAATATAGCTTTATGGATCCATTGTCCATCAATTACAAAGTGCACCGTCTGCAATGGAAGGGTTGACTGATCTTGGGGGTGAAAATGCATTATTGACCCGTGTGCATTATTCGGGGCATTTAAATACCTTAAAGAAAGTGCCAACCACTATCGGCACGTTTCAAATTCGTCACTTTTGGTATATCACTTGATGAATGTACGCAATAGTGGTTTTCGACAAAGAGACTATCCATGACATTTGAAAGAGATAAGTTCTTATACTCATATTTTTTTTATTCTATTTTATGTCTTATACGATAGCCCTCGACATCATATTTCTAACAGTTTTAAGGTATTTAAAAGGGATAGTAATGGCCCCGAAACAAAAACCGACAAAGCCCCCCACGGGGCGAAAACGCCCAAAAACAAAGCCCCAAAACGAAATCCAACCCAAAAAAGGCCCAAACGAGAGAAAAGGGCCCCCCCCCCGGGGCAGGGGGGGGGGGGGGGCCCCCAGGGGCCCCGCCGGGGGGGGGGGCAGGCCCCCCGGTTAACATTTTGGGAGGGGGCGGGAGGGGGGGGGGGGGGCGCGGCGGGGGGGGGGGGGGCGGGCCGGGGGGGCAAGACTATCGAATGATTTGAGGCATATCATCTGTGAAATCCAGCCCAAACCTAGCCAGGTCACCCTATCTGTTTTGGGTAAAGAAGGGTTAGTTTAAATGTTGACTTTAAAGTTGGACCGTGATTTCAGTTTTGTTTAATGTTGACTTTGAAGTTTGACCGTGATTTCAGTTTTACTATCTTTGAAAATCTTAGGAAGCCATGTCAGACCTTTCTCTTAGGGTTGATCCAATGTCCCAAAATGAGGGATGATGTCTTTGTGGGCCATCTCAGTAGAAGATATGGTGTTTGACCCAAAACCCATGGATATTGATGATGGTGTTTCCTTATGGAAACTTTAATTGATTTGGTGTTGAACTACTCATTGGTGAAGAAGAACTTAGTTGATGGACCTAAAGCTTAGTTGGACCTGGTTTGAAGACATCCCTCCATACTAGGTAAGTAGTATGATGCGTTGAAAGAAGTCCATCCAAAAATATTGAAGTTAGGCCCATTAAATCCCTATTTTTGAACAAGCTGTCTAGGCAGTGGCATTTTGGTAATTTTCTGTTTTGAAGGTTTTTAAAAGCTTTATTTCTTTTAATTTGGTGGTAAACAATCCCACTAGGTTTCTAACTCTCTAGAGAACGTGGAAAGGGCCTTAGAACTTCCTCTTTGGCAACCAATCAATCAACGAGGTCGGTTTTGGTCAGTTTGGTGAAATCCTAGTAATTCTTGGACTCTGTGTGCTATTTAAAGAGGGGGAACTCCATGTTTTTCAATCCCAATCTGTTCTAAACCTTTGGAGAACGTGGGAAGAGCCCTAGATCCTCTCCTTCAAAGCCAAGAAAGACCCTCAAACATCTGTTTCTTCATCGGTTTCTCTTCTAAAATGTTAGTATTCAATTCGTTTCTTCTTTAATTCATTCTTTCTTATCTACTTCTGATATTCTGATTATGAGAAGGGTATTCCACTGCTGTAATGACCTCTTCTCTAATTCTTTTAGCCCTAGAGTGAATTCCCCAATTCACTCTATGTTCTTGAAGCCATATGGCGATGATTCTTGAATTTGATTCCACCAACAATCTTGATGATACTTTCCCTGAATTTTCTACATATCTTTTTGATTGTGGGGAAGGTCTCATACTATTACCATGACCTTCCCTTGTGTCCTCATGATTGAGGAGTTGATCATTGTTTTTCCTTGGACCAATTGGCAACCCTTCTATTTTCTATTAATTCATTGGATCCTCCCCAAGACTTTCTTTATTATGATTTCTTTATCTTTATTCCCTAGGGTGAATCTTTATTCTCCCTAGTCTTCCCATGGGATATTAGGATTTCTTTCCTTTGAATTTATTTACATTCTTTTCTCTCATTGGTACACCCTTCCTATTTCCATTCTTGATTTTGAAATATTAATGAGATGTTCCTTTATCTATCTTGGGTTGTTTTTTTGTGAGAGTTTATTATGGGTAACTCTCATGGGAGGTAACCATATTTGAGACCCTAATGTTCTTTTATCTGTTGGAAACTTCCCAACACCTTTTCATATTATGCATTCTTTGTTTCTCTTTTCCTAGGGTGAATCTTGATTACCCCTAGCCTTTCCATGAGAGCCATCAGTTTTGTTCTGAATCTGCGCACCGAAAATGGGTGAATTAGTTGAAATACCTAATGAACTCCTGTGCTCAATTTGAATATATTTCCCGAAACTAGACTTCGTAATGGACTTCCAGGAGAAAACCCCACTCAATTTGACCCCATATAACCTTTCAAATCCCTGTCCGAAGTTGCTGAACTATGTCTGTCAAATCCTGCTTGCGCATCAAATAAGATGAGCTTAGTTGGTGGACCTAATGAACTCCAATTCTTGATCTGAAAATATTTCTGGAAACTAGACATCTTGATTGACTCGTAGAAGAAAACCTCACTCAATTTGACCCTGTATAGCCCTCCGAATCCCTGTTTGAACCTTGCTGTTCTGCTTGGTCGACTGATTGGTCTACTGGACCACTCGACCAAGCACTCGACCAAAGGGTTTGCCAAATCCGAGAATTTGTAATTTTTAGGGTTTTTCACTTCTATTTAAACCCTACTTCGAGTTTCTTAGTTACGGCAGCCTCCTAAACACTTTGTGAACGTGAGAACACCTCTCCGAAACTCTCTCTAGTGATTTCGAAGATTCCTCTGCAGATCTGAAGCCTCTCTTCTCTGTTCTTACAATTCAAGGTTAGTATCTCTTCTGAATTATTAAATTTTCTTTTCTTGATCTTGTTCTTGATTGAGATCAGGAAGTTGATGATGCATCCTTGCAACCATCCCTTTGTGATCTCCTTCTTTGAGATCTATGATCATCATCATGATCTCAACCCTAGCCGAAGATTTTCTTGAAACCCTAACCCTAGTATGATCCTCTGGAAACTCTTGTTAACCTCCCATGTGAGGGAAACCTCATGGGCAATGTTTCTGTTAACCTAAATTAGCTTTCCTATGATTTTCTTATTGCTTTTGGCCAATTATTTAATTTTCTTTCATTTTGTGATCTCAACCTTTTTATGGGGACCATAAGGTTGAAACCCTAATTTCATTGGGTTAGATCAAGAACCCAAATTTTCCCCATGACTTGATGTTTTTATCTTACTATATGATCCTAATATACCTTAGGAAGTTCCCCTTCGAATTTCGGATCAATCCGACTTCAAACGAGGAAGTTATGGCCAAAGCAGTCCTGTACAATTCCGTACTGACTTGCTTGGTCGACTCCTTGATCGAGTGGGGCACTCGATCAAGCACTCGGCCAAAGGAGTCAGTAGCTTCATTTTTTCGCCCGAATTGATTCGTTTGCTCTCTGATCTTTTAGGCATCTTTCCTAATGTTGTATCTATGATTGTTAGGAGTCTATTTGCTAAGTTTGGAGTTGCTCTCTTTGATCTTTGGATCATCTTCTTCGATAATCAAGGTAAGGACAGTTGATTCCTTAACTACATAGGTTGCTTGTTCTCTGGTTTCTACTTTGCGAAACTATGATTTTACATACTGTTATTGTATTTTAATTCTGATCTCCTACTGTGAGAATAGTAGCACTTGTTTATGTTGTCCTTTTCATTATTCATGTTATATGAGTTAATTATTACTGCTTAATCTGATTTTGCTTTTACATTCTCTTGAATATGATGAACTGTTAGTTGTGTATGTCATGACTGATCTGAGAATGTGTTTGCCTAGGTATGGTTTGGGATTGGGGAGTGTCCTTTTGACGCTTCTGTCCTTGGACATCGGAGGGAATAGTATGGGATGTTCTCCGAAGATGCCCATCAACGCTTTCCCGAATCATTGGTTGTCATACCTAGGGATGTCTAGTAGTGTTTGGCTAGGATTTACCCCTGTTATATCAGACCCGAATCGGAAGGGTATTGAGACCGAATGACCCGTGGTAGAGAATGTGATTCACGGGCACTCAAGACCGGTAACCAACCCGTGAGAGGATGGGAATCATATTGTGGGGGCCATTTATTGGAGGGTTGCATATGGCTAGACTTGGGCGCTCAAGACCGGTAACCAACCCGTGAGAGGACATGAGAGCTTCCCGTTTACCATATGTGGATAACCGATAGGGTTGATGAGTCCGTATTCCGAGTTGGTCGGTGCCATAGGATACGCTGACTCTAGTGCGAAGGATACCGGAATGGATCGTCAGGGACGAGGAATGGACGTATTTGAAACTAAGATGATATAACTAACTAGATGACTTGCATTGGGCTAGGCTTTTCCCTGACATGCGCCGATACTTATGCCAAATGGTTGTGAGAGAGTGTGTTGACTAAATCCTCTACCATGGTTTGATGTGGACTTTACCCAATTACCCGGCAAACCCAAGATGCCTGGATGGCTGAGGGGGAGTGACTAACCTACCCAAAGAAGTACGGTGCTATGACTTAAAGCATGTCTACCATAGAGACCAGCATACCTAGAGCTTAGATGCATACATACATTATCTGTTCCATATTGCATTGCATCTTGTTATGTTTTGCCGCATATTATTTATGTTGTTATGGATTAACTTGCCTTACTAAGTTTCTTTCGAAACTCATTCCTTTTTGTACAATCTGTTGTTAGACTTCTCTACAGGTTTGGATTTCTTTGACGGTCCATATAAGGAAGCGCAAAGTGAAGAAGATGAAGACTGAAAGAGAAGAAGAGCTGACTGAAGATGTGGAATAGTTTTCTCTACAGTCTTCTAGGCGTATCTTTTACTTTACTTGTATTAGCTTAGAGCTTTACTTAGATTTTGATCTACCTTCCGCATGTGTTTGTAGGGTATATTTCTGCTATACTCTACAGTTGTCTTTTGATTTGGTATCTTGTTATTCCGCACTCTTATTCTATAGTGATCCTTCTGAGATCCTTTCTTGACTTTTATTATAAATTACTTGAACATTATGATTTGTTCTTGCTTTTGATTATGTTATTGTGCGAAATGGATATGATCGTTCCTAAACTTGATCTTTAGGGCTGTGGATCACACTCTCGGGTATGCCAGTTAGGGTACCGGCTGGGAGGATGTGACATCATCTGTGTGTTGGACACGATGATTATTTCAAGATCTGTAACTTTCTATCGATCCAATGAATATTTTAGGTAGTTCTTTAAGGAACTTTTTAAAATAGTAAATCGTTTGGCTGTTGCAAGTTTTTGTTTTACGTCAAAGTTATTCTCTGCCTTCTTGTTTCTGTTTTAGCCAACTCTACATATCATGTTTGAGTTTACCATTTGCTTATGGGATCGATAAGAGTGAAGAGATTTCTGCAAATCATGGAAAGATTACAGTTTTCTGTGAATCGCATCTCTATAACGACTTTATCTTATTCTCCAAAAACCAAGAGAACTCAGTGAGCCCGATGCTATTGCTTACAACATGACTTTCTCCCTTATTCTTTCCCTGTTGCTGCTAACCTTTTATTCATTCCTTATGCTAGACTTGAAGTAAATGAACCACAGAAAATGGTATAGATTCGTTGGAATGTAAATTGTTTTTGGGGTTCTGTAGCAAGTCCTTTAAGGGTGCATGTGATGCTTGGGAAAGGGTTTCTTTGGGGCTAAAAATTAATGTTTGTTGGCCGTTGCACCTGAGTTGGCAAGTGCATGTTCAGAGACAAGCATGAGTATGTCATCCTTGTCTAAGGATGAATCACTTATCTTCTACACTTAAAGTAGGTGCATGGATCCTTAAACTCAATTTTACTAGTGTTATTGTCACTTGCAACATATCGTGTTATGAATAATTGAATTGGGTTCATTGATCTCATCTTTTTGAATTAACATGGGTTATTTTTAGATGTTGTTTCTTGTCCTTTGAAACTATCTTTTTGCCTCCGAGCCATGCAAGGTGTGTTGGGCACAAGATTTATGTGAAGAGTTAATTTCAAAAGATGTTGGTCTAATGACTGACTGAGATTAACTCGCCTAGAACTTGTAGAAGCTGTTGAAAACGAGCTAGAGCCATCTTTTTAAAGTATCGTTAGACCTCCATTAATGATTTGCTAATAATTGTTGATATAAATGTGCAATTTTAGTTGGGATCAGATCTATTGTTATATGGATATGGTCTCACCGTCGGTTTATTTGACCATACTCCAACTCTCTGTTCTATTGTTTAAATCAGTTTTTATATGTATCTAGTATGGAGATGATTCCGAATAGAGCACACAAACAATTGATGTTTATATAATCCTTTAGAAAAATCTTCATGTCCTCTTTAGTTGTTATATGGACATCGCGGATACATATGGTTGAAGCTTGGATTATCAAGATTGTAAGTACTCTGTGTTCGCTCAAGTTCTTTTGGTTCTTGCTTGCATTATTTAAGTAAGGTTTTGAATATTTATGTATGGAATCTTTAAACCTATGAATGATCCATGGTTGGTTTTGAAGTTGTCTGAATTTAGTAGAGAGTGAAGCTAAAGCTTATTCATTCCTTGAATACTTACAATTTTTAGTGATGTCAGTTTGTCAAGCGGACTTTGCGAAGTCGCGCGGTTTTTGATTGCATGAGAAGTGATGGGTATTCTCATGATGGTTTGGTAAGTATTTGCAAAATGGTTTAGTCAAACATCTCCAAAGATTTTCTTACTCAAACTCAATGCACTGGAACAATTGTGAACCCATGTGCATGTAATAAACTCTTGGATAAAAGTAATCATGAGGCTGTTTCTCTATAGAGAGCTTTCAAAGTCCAGCCTCCTTCTAGATAAGTGGACTTTTAACATTCAAATCAAAGCTTTGTGCAGATTAGGAGAAGTAAATAAGAGTTCTTTTAATGAAATTGGCAATTTTTGGATGGTGTCCTGATGTTGTTATCTATAACACACTCAGGCAGATTAATGAGGTAAATAGAGGGCATGGGCTGGTGTAGGAAATTCCATTAAAACACAGCTTTTCCCTAGTATGTTGTGACTTTTACATCAATCATATCATGTTATAGGAAGTTGAACAGAATGGTAGGAGCTTCCGACCTTCTAGATGAGATTGTGGTGGTTAAATGGAGCAGGGACGTCTATGATGTGGTTGTTCATCTCATCTGTAAAGTGGTGATGTATAAGGGAAAAGTCCTAACCCTACAAAGAGTTACCACCATCCGTCTTTATTCGTTTATTTGCTACTGATACATTGGTTTTGGATTACCTAGATTTTAATGGGTTCTGTTCCTTTGTGATTTCCAACAAAGGGAAAAACCTAGGGAAGTTATTTATGGGTTTGAAATTATGCCACCCTTTTAAAACCATCTTATCAGGTCTTCCATCATGTCAGCATGCTACTAGAGCAGACCTGATGATGCAGTAATTTGAATTCTCATGTCTTGCGTAATTCCTTTGAAACATGCTTGTAGTTCATGGATCAGTTTGTAGTACTGGTAGATGCATACTGAAAATGTGGAATCTTCTTGTCAGCTGAAAAATTGATGGGAGGAATCATGATTGTAGCTACTGTGAGTTTGTGACTGTTAAAACCAGAAAGTCAAACATTGTTTGAAGGCCAACTACTGAAAGTTTCCCTTCTGGACTTCTTGAAGTTTGTAAATGTAGATTGTAGTAATTTGTCTTGAAGTTGGATAATTTTAAATGTATAAACTGAAGATATTGCAACTTTGACAGTTGCGCCAAGGCTCACCTACATTTCTCTATTAGTCAAGTCATAATAGAGTGGGATCTTTTGATTTTCATTGTTGAGAAGCTACTCAAAAAGAGGAGCAGAAGTCGATCCAATAGCTCGCTGGGGAAGTACAATGCAATATATTATAAGAACCATGATGTGAAAGGATCACAATGTGGTATTACAGCCACTATTGATCCTGAAATGAGCTTTAGGACATTCTAACCAGATGGCCGGGAAGCATGAGTGACTCCTTGTCTCCTGCAGCTCAAGCTTCTTCAACCTCTGTGAAAAGGGAAGAGGCTAAACCATAAGAGTATCAAACCATTTGAAGCGCCAAAAGTAACTAAGAATTATTGTTGTATGTTACATGCTACACAACATTGTGTTTGATCTTGAGAATGGGATGAGATGCTTGTGTCTCATCACTATAATGCTTACTATTAACAGTATATCTGCGAATTAATTGACAAAAATGGTTCAATCCAGTACTTGTCTAAAGACCAGATGATAGTTAAGTCATTTGGGATGACTGGTTTCATCTCCATTGGAGAGAATGTTCTTATAATCATTGGAGCTTTATGTTAAATCCAAGGTTGGTCAAGCCTAAGTGGCTGTAGGTGACATAGTATGATATATATAATCTCACTCTATCACTATTATGTGTATGTGTGATTGTAATGTTTATTGAATTTAAACATGATAAACCCAAATTGGGGGGGTTTATGTTTATTATGAAAATACATGTATATTTTACATGTTGTGTCTCTTCTCAAGAGACAAGTTCAATATAGTAATTGGTTTTACTTGATAAAAGAAAAAAATGGCATATGCTTCATATGCATTTGGGAAGCATCTTGAATTGAAGATGATATGTACAGACTTGTGGTGGGGAATGATTTTTGAATTAAAAATATAAGTTCTACCAAATATTACCAACTAGATATGCCTTTGTAAGAAGGTTGGAAACCCCAAAGAGCTAGCATGTGAAAACATGTGTTTGATAAGTGATTATATAAGTTCCTACTTAGTGTATGGCTATATAAGTTTGACAAATCCAAAACCACAAGGCTAAAGGAAAAAATGAAAGATACATGATGATGATCATTGGAATAAGCATTTACATTGAAGGTAAATGATGTGATAAATAGAGAAAGTAAGACATTGAGTCTTAGAAATATATGTCTAACAGTGGAAGGAACATATGTCTAATGAGGCAGATAAGATAGCGCTATTACTGTGTAGTCAAGGAAATAGTCTGACTAGAAGTTGTGTGAAGCCTCAAATCATTAATGTGATGTCATTTGAAGGAATAAACTATGAAAGCCTATCTAAGGTCATGTGATGGACTCCCAACCTATGTGAAGAGGTTTCAATCCTGAATTAGGTTCAAAGGATAAACAATGAAGTCATAGGATGACCTGAGGAGTACTACTACATTTATTCCAATATTAAGGTAAAGTAGTACCACCACAAGGAAAGAGGTTGAGCAAGAGGTTCTTAATTAGCCGATGCCTACGAAATGTGGAGGCGTGTTAAAGGTGGTGCACACTGGCTAACCTAAGTGGATGTAGGAAATAAGGTCACTTTCCAATGAGAATTATATAGGCGAAGTCTCTAGAGATCCATGAGACTAAGATCTGGGACATGGCATGTTCTCTTTTGTTAGAGGAAAAATGTCCAAAAGAATAAATTTTATAAAAGGGTTTATCATGTAAAGTCGACTAATAGGGCATGGCTGAGGAGCTTGTCAGCTACACACTGAGGAAAGGTTTGTTGTTCCATTGGCTTAAAATGAAGGTGTTGTCATTGTTGGCAACTTAAGTGAGAATATTGAGATGTTTGAGTGGCTCATTAGTTGGGGTCAAATCAAGTTGGTTTAGCCAAGTATTGAAACTGGTTCAACAATGATTCTTTTGATATGGTACATCAACATACAATGGGATTTGATATGGTACAGCAACACACAAAAAGGTAATTGTCTTTTTCAATAGTTTTACAAAAAGGTAAGTTCCTTTTTTAAAAACGATTTGGAAAAAATCAGATTTGAAAAAAAAAAAAAAGAAAGAAAGAAAGAAAGAAAGAAGATAGTGCTGCAACGTTTTGGAAAAAATCAGATTTGAGGAAAAAAAAAGAAAAAAAAAAGGAAGAAAGAAGATAGTGCTGCATCGTTTTGGAAAAAATCAAATTTGAGAAGAAAAAAAAAGAATTTGGAAAAAATCAGATTTGAGGAAAAAAAAAGATAGTGCTGCATCGTTTTGGAAAAAATCAAATTTGAGAAAAAAAAAAAAAAAAGAAAGAAAGAAAGAAGATGGTGCTACAACGATTTGGGAGAAATCAGATTTGAAAAAAAAATGAAGATGGTGCTGCAAGGATTTTGAAAAAGAAGATTTGAGAGAAAGAAGAGAAGACATTGCTGAAAATGATTTGAATCTTTCTTCCTCCATATCTTCCATTTTTCTGAAATTTTAAAAGAGAAGAAGAAGCTACTGCTGCTACTGTTGAAGATCTGCGTTTTTTTTTTTAACAAAGAGATGTTGCTGTTGCTGCTGTATTTTTTGAACAAGAAAAAAACTGTTGCTGCTGCTTGAAGATCTGTGTTTTTGTTTGAACAAGAAGATGCTCTGTTGGAAGATGTTGCTGCTGCATTTTTGAACAAGAAAAGGTTGTTGCTGCTGATTGAAGATCTGCGTTTTTGAACAAGAAGAAGTTGTTGTTGAAGGAAAGTCTTTTGGCTGAACAAGAAAGAAAGTGAAAGAGAAGGAAGAAGAAGCAGAAGAAGAAAAGAAGGGAACATGGTTGTTGTTATAAACATGCTTTCAAGAAAGATAAAGGGCTATTGTTAGCCTGTCTGAAAAAGTGCAGCAAGGGTGTGTTTGAAACAGAAAAATAGAGGTGCAGCAAATGGTTTTTTAAAAGAGGGAAAACTAAGAAAGATTGAAAAGAGAAAGAAGAGTTGGAGAAAAAGAGAAACAAGTATTGTTACCATGCATCTTACACAAGTTGAGGTGACCCGTATTCACAAGTTATTGTCTATTATTTTCTAGGTTATGTTTAATGATGAAGAACCTAGATCATGAATGTAATTTGGGGAACTTGAATTATTGGTTTACATTGTGACCTAGCAAGTTGGAGCTTGTCTAGGGGGTTGGGGTTGGTGCCCTTGTCTGAATTGCATTTTAGACTAAAGCAGGGATTGGTGTTCCTGGACTGTTGCAGCAGTCAAAATATCTTGGAGTGTATTGAGTAATATATGAAACCCTAGGTAGGGTATTACTCCGTGGACGTAGGCAATTTGGCCGAATCACGTAAACTCTGGTGCATTGTGTCTTTGGTTTATTTTTCTTTGTTGCACATATTGGAGTGCCTTGATTGCAGAGTGGTGGTACACTGTCTGGTAGACCCAGCCACATTGTGGTGTGTGGTGGACATGTCCTTGTGCAGTTGATAGCTACGAGAATATTCTAATCAATCTTGTTTCGAGATTAAAGAAGCTTCACATTGAAGTGAATTTTTGAAGACACTGATTCACCCCCCCCCTCTCAATGTCAATCTGGGAATAACAAGGTTTAAGAAGTCTGACTTCACCCGTACTTTGTAGTGAAGTTCTTTAGACCTAGTATAGGTTCAAGTCCGAAAGACACCTATAATGACGTGTCCTATTGTGTCTAATATGTTCATCAGTTTAGTGTTTTGTTTTCCCAAAATTTTTGAATTTTGTGGGGGATTGATTGAGTGCACGGCATAACATTTCAGAATACTCTTCGGGTCTGCAATTCTGCATGACAATACCTGTAATGGAGTAAACTAAGACGGGGTGGTAGCTCCCATTACTTGCAAATTTCTATGTCGTTTTATTTTGTTCTTCATGTAACATTTTTAATGAAATAACTCTATAACAAGAACATGAAACGACACAATTATTTCCATTGCACTCCGACACACCATCAAATGAATTGAATAAAGATCTAAATCACCATGTGTACTGTCTAACTTGGTGTATATCCATTCAAGATTATCTTATAGACTCACCTCAACATAACTAAGCCTCATCCTCTCTAATAATTGCAGTTAACTAGATAAACTTTGTTTTCTTCTCAGTTCTCACAAAATCTAGAATTCAAAAATATAAATATAAAAGTAATATGCATCAGAGAGCATGGTTTATAATCAATATCAGCAAATTGGTCGTTGTCAGTCGGACATAAAAGAAACAGAAGAATATTACTTCCATTCTTATAGTACCATATCAGAAAAATGAAAACACTATTCCAACTATATGGAAGCATACTTACAAAAGCACAACTTCTGAAGTAGGAACTGAACTCGAAAACCAATGAAGTCATAAGACAAAAACACGGAGAACAAATTCTTTAATGGAATAGTTGCAGCCCCACCAAAATCTTTGAACCTTCACTCTCTAGTAGAGACCATGATGAACCAGATAAGATGTTGTTGTCCAAGAAACTATCTGTTGATACGGAATCTCGCTCATCCTTCCCTGTCACGAACCTGCAAGATACGAGCTCGACCTTGGGGGGTCGAGATACGTCTCCGACGAACAAGTCAGTAACAATAATATGATCTCAACTACTCAATGGAGAACTTAAGTAATTGATCACACAAAGTATGAATACCTACCTCATAATGTTTACCTGAGATGTTTATATAATGTAAGTTAGTAGAGTTATATTCGGTATGTAACTCTACCTTGAGTTGTTTCTAGGAAAGTAACTCCATAAAGAGTTCTTTTACCTATCGGACTCTCTTATCTTGTTGTTAGATAAGGGTTTACCTTTATAAGATTTCCTCATCATGCCAGGTGGATGTACTTTTTATCATGGTCGGTCCTACCATGGACCTCCTGGTCGAACCTTCTTAGGTAACGAACTTGGTCGGACCGTACATCCGTTGAATCAAACCGGAAGGCGTAGAATGACCATTTTAGTCATTAACATAAGCCCACCAGTCCCTTGTGCTCGAGAACTTTATGCTTGGCTCAAGGAAGTATATGTTTTCCCGTGCACGTGGTATTTGGTCGAAACGACCATAACACCCTACCTCGAAATCTATAACGTCCCACTCTTGTGTAGCCGCCGAATTTGCGCGCGCAAACCAATGCACATTTCTCAAGGCTCGTTCATGGTTGACACGTGTCGTTGCTGTCTCTTCCTCATAAATGATTGTCATCATGATGAAGAGACTCTTCATTTCCCACCGTCCACCTACGCACATCCATCATCGTTAGATATGGATGTTTAGATTTGATGAATTTTAATCGTTGATGGTATTTTTGTGTTGACCCTTAGATCAATATCTATGGTTTTATATATATCTTCCCCATTTCTTCTCTTCCTTTCACTTCTGCTTCTGAAAATCGTTTTTTCTTCTGCCACTGCGAATTTACCTTTTTTTGTTGGGGATTTGCTGCTTTCTTCGTTTTCAAGCTGTTGGTCTTTCTTTAGGAGAGGAGTATCTTTCGTTTTCTTCTTCTTCTCCGTACGTTCAACAATAAGTAAGTCCTTCTTACTTTGCTTCTTCTTTTCTGTTGTTCAACAAAAAATCTTATACGTTTTTCTATCATTGTCTTCTTTGTTTTTCTCTGTCTTTGTCTACACTTTCCGTCATATTTTCTTTCTTTTTTAGAGAAAACATGGTAGTAGTGAAGAAAAGGGGTGCTACACAACATAGGAAAAACTTAGAAGAGGATCCGTTAGTCTCTTTTTCAAGTGAAAATCCCAAACAGTCTGTAGATCCCGAACAGAGTCCAGATGGTAGGTCGGAGGCCATTGGTAATGATGATGAAGTAGATTCCCGACCACAGTTAGTTGCCCAAAGTGACCAAGCTTGCTTCAAGGCTGAGAGGCAACGTTGGAAGGAATACACCCTAGAGAAGAATAAGGATCTTACTCCCGATCATATAGATTATGATCCTTAGTCATCCGATCCTGACTTTCTTCCTTCATTGATGTCCGAGGAGAGGTTAGAGTTCCTGCGCCAGAAGTATGAAATACCGTCCGACCATGTTATCCGAGTTCCGAACCCTGATGAGAGGGCTAACTCTCCTCGACCCGGAGAGTTTGCCTTTTATGAAGATGCTTTAAAAAGTGGCTTTCACTTTCCCGTTCACCCCCTTTTTAGGGATATTATGATCCATTTTGGAATGTGTCTTGGCATGTTTGTCCCGAACAGTTGGAGGAATGTGATCTGTTTCTGGGGCTTTTGTCAAGATAAAAAGGTAAATGTTCAACCATCCCTTGCCTTGTTTCTTACGTTTTTTATGGCGAAGAAGCAAGAACAAGATGGATGGTTCTATTTATCCAAGAGAACCGTAACTCAGTGTGGTTGGGAAGGTAATTTTGTCGGGACTGGTACCCTCCCGTCCAACACTAGAGGTTGGCGTCCAAAATTTTTCTTTGTCCGTCCTCCTTCCAAACCTTCTTTCCCTATTTATTGGGTCCGGGGACCAATTCAAGGGTCAAATGACTTTCCCTCGCTAACTGGTGCCTAGGAGCATGCTAGGGAGAAGATTTGCCATCTTTCTTCCGAGGACAGAAATAAGTTTGCCGTCCACGGATACTGTCCGGAATATCCCAATGTTCTGGGTCATTGGGGATTCCTTCCTAGTAAGTTATCCTTCTATTTTCTTGATTTATAAAAAGTTACTTTGTCCGGATTTAACAATGTGTTTTTGTTTGTGCAGTGAAACTTAATCCAAAGAATATCGAGTTGGCTGCAGAAGCTGATGCTGCAGATGTCGAAAAAAGGTTTCCGACCAAGTCTGATCGGATTCGTTCCAAGGGCAAACAGAGCTCTGCTTCCGTATCTCAGAAGAGGCCTACTAGTGTTGCCGAACTTCCTCCTCGGGCTAACAAAAATAAAGGTCCCATGTCTTTCATAGCTGGGTCGTTGGAGGAGAATACATTGCCTTCTTCTCCTCCTCTTCCTGATTCTTCCGCCGGCCCTTCTTCGGTGCTTATGCCATCGTGGTCGTTAAACCCCTGCTCTCATGTTCTCAGTAATAAAAAAGATGGGACTGAGATGTCGAAGGAGTGGTTATCGGGAGTAACTCTTCCCGCCGACTAGAAGTTTTTGCTAGAAATTGGTTCCTCTCGTACACAAGATACGATGACAAGGTAAACTCTTTCCCTAGATTTTGTAGCAATTGCCTTTATTGATTTGGTGATTTCTTGATTACTCCAATTTTCATTAGGTTGGTCTGCGCCCTGACACAAGCTTGGGCCGGTAATTTGGAGGTTACCCGGTGAGATGTGTCCGCCATCCATATGTTGGAGGATAAGATCAAAAGTTTGAGCCTTTAGGTGGATAAATTGACCGATGAGAAGGTTGAAGCAGATGCTTAGGCTATGTCAGCCGAACAGCAGGTGTCTTCCTACCAATCCGAGGTTGAGAACTTGAAAGCGTCTTTGGAAGGTAAAGATCTGTGTCTAGCATCCGCCGAGCAAGAAAAGCTTGAGAAGGATCAATTCATTAAGGATCTGACTGCTCAATTGGCCCAGTCCTCTCCGGCCACATTTCAAGATTTATCCAATGAACTACGTCATGAAGTAATCCGTAGATGGGTCCGGACCAAAGGTTGTCAAAATTTTGTATCTAAGGTTGCCGCTCCCGGATTTAGATATGGTCGGTGAGCAGCTTTCCTAAGCATTATCGGAGAGTTTCGGAATCTTGATCTGTCAAAATTTGAGAAGTACGTTGATCCAAGCATATATGATGATTTGAAGATCCCTCGACCGGACTGGGCGGTAGGGAAAGAATCCTTTGGGCTGCCTTGGGCTGCCAAAGGATGTTCCCATCCAGGATTTTCTTGACTCCGACTGGGAGCCGGCCCCTGAGGAGGAAGATGGCGCCGAACCATCGTCGACCACTGAACCTGCCGACCAAATAGACTCGGAAGCTGTTGTTGCCGAGTAGTTTTGTTTCAATGCTTATTTTGATCATTCTTTTTGTTGTCCACATCTTTTAAACAATGATAATTTTGTAATTTTATCATAGTTTATTTTGCATGTGGTAGATCTTTGTTCGTCAATGGTATTTTTTCTCCTTGTATCAAGCGTATTTCTTTAGTGAAGTTATAGATGTACCAAGTATACTTGGTCGGTGGGATACCTTTGTTCGGTATGTTTCCATCCTTTGTACCAAGTATATCTGGTCGATTGGATACCATTGTTCGGCCCATTGTGGTTTGCTCGTCCTTGGTATGCATGCGTGTTTCTGTCATCTAAGCCATGTTGTTCGGTATAGTAAGCTTTGCTCGGTCATGAACTTAAGAAGCTGTTCGTCAACAATTGCTCGTTCATAACCCTTACCTCCCGGGCATGAGAACTTAGTATGACTTAGAAGTTTTTTGTGCCTAATGAAAGTTTAGGTCTTTCTTGCCTATTAAGTGTAGGTCTTTTCTGCCTAAGTAGTATCTTAGGTCTTTTATGCCTTAAGATTTGTAGGGCCTTCCTAGGAATCTCAGGTCTTTTTTTGCCTAGGTCTTTTTCTGCCTGAGAGTTTCAGTCTTTTCTGCCTGAGAATTTCAGGTCTTTCCTGCTTGAGATTTTCAGGTCTTTTCCTGCCTGAGATTTTCGGTCTTTTCTGCCTGAGATTTTCATGTCTTTTCTGCCTGAGAATTTTAGATCTTTTTCTGCCTGAGAATTTCAGGTCTTTTTATGCCTGAGATTTTCAGGTCTTTTCCTTGAGCGTCTTGTTGAAGTTGAGTAATAATTTGTACGAATGTCTTTATTTATATATAAAAACTAATCTGACTTCTTGGGATTATGAATCTCCCATGTTGTCTACATACTGAAATAAATAGCAAAACTGAAATAAAATGCTCAAAATTTGTCGTGTTTATGACTTTCTCAGATACTATTCTTATTGATAGTATTTCCTGAGATTGTTCAAATTCCATGATCGAGGGATCCTGTCGCTTGTCTCCGGATCTTGTAAATGATATGCTCCGGGAGCGACTTGTCGTATGACTATGTATGGTCCTTCCCAATTTGGGGACAACTTTCCTTGATTGGTTGGATCTGAAGCAGCTGTTCGGTGAAGTACCAGTTCGCCTGGCAAGTATTGTTCATTTCGAACCTTGGCATTATAATATGTCGCTATTCTTCTTTGATATTCTTCAAGACGGAATTGGGCTTTGTCCCTTACTTCGTCAATCAGATCCAGATTGGTTCGCATTCCTTCGATGTTTGCCTCTTCTTCGAATTCTATTTTTCGAAGTGATCCAATTTGGATTTCTACTGGGACTCTAGCCTCTGCTCCATATGCAAGTCGGAATGGAGATTCTCTTGTGGTCGTCCTTGGAGTTGTTCGATACAACCACAGTACGCTAGGTAGTTCATCTACCCATCTCCCTTTAGCTAGTCGAGCCTTTTCTTGAGCCCGTCGAGCATGGTTCTATTAGTAACCTCGACCTGGCCGTTACTTTGGGGATAAGCTACTGAAGAAAATCTATGCTCGATCCCTTGTTCTTTGCAGAATGTTGAGAATGTTGCGTTCTCGAATTGCTTTCCATGGTCGGTTACTAATATTTTTGGAACTCCATATCTGTACGATATGTTATGCTTGACAAAGCGCTTCATCTGCTCGATACTGATAGTTGCAAGGGGTTCAGCTTCTACCCACTTTGTAAAGTAGTCTACTGCCACTACCAAGTATTCTCTTCCTCCCAATGCTTTAGGTAACTTCCCTACCAAGTCTATTCTCCACCTTGCAAAAGGTATTGGGAATAGAATTGATGTAAAAGGAACTGCGGGGGTATGGGAGATCTTTGCGTGTGCTTGGCACTTGTCACACTTCTTAACGAAGTCTTTGGCATCTTCTTCTAAGGTCGGCCAATAGAATCCTTGGCGTATAATTGTATTAGAGAGTGTTCGGGATCCTACGTGAGATCCGCAGGTTCCTTCGTGAACTTCTCTTAAAACATTTGTAGCTTCTAATGGTCCCAAGCATCTTAGAAGTGGTTGGGTGAAGGATCTTTTGTATCATAGTCCGTCCCTGATCGTGAACCTGGCTGCTCTTTGTCTTATTGCCCGAGCAATTTTTTGGTCTTCTGGGAGCTGATCGTTGTCAAGATAATGTATGATCGGCTCCATCCACCCCAGCTTGGTTGAAATTTGCATGTGGTCGACCTTGTTTATGCTAGGGCTATCAAGCTCTTCAAGGTAGATCACTGGTGCTTGGACATCCATTCCTTTTGTAGCCAAGCAAGATAATGAATCAGCCTGGTCGTTTTCAACCCTTGGTACTTGAGTTATTTCTAGCTCTTTAAAGTACTGTTTGTAATTGTTGACCAGGTTCAGGTATTTCTCCATCCTTTTTTCTTTGGCTCCATAAATTCCCTTCACCTGATTTACAATCAGCTGTGAATCACTTTTGATTTCTAGATGTTGAATGCTTAGAGCTTTGGCCATCCTGAGTCCCCTAACATGGCTTCATATTCAGCCTCATTGTTGGATGCTTTAAACTTGAAGCGAAGGGCATATTTTATTTCAAATCCCCCAGGACTCTTCATTAATAGGCCTGCTCCACTTCCTTGCGAGTTTCTCGATCCGTCCACGAACAAAGTCCATCTTTTGATTGATTCTACCCCTTGCTCGTCCTCCTCGTGACTTGTTTCTTGTTTTTCAACAATGAAGTCTGCCAGGGATTGAGCTTTGATGCTTGGTCGGGGTTTGAATTCTATTTGATGTTCGCTCAATTCCACTGCCCATGTCACCATCCTTCCGGCCAGGTCTGGTCGGTGAAGGATTTTTTTGAGTGGTAAATTCGTCATCACTGTAATGGGATGAGATTGGAAATATGGACGGAGTTTTATGGCCACTATAACCAGTGCCAGTGGCTTGTTTGTCCACTTCTGGGTAGCGAGTCTCGGCATCATTCAGGACATGACTGACATAGTAGACAGGTTGTTGTATGTTACCCTCTTCTTGCACGAGAACTGCACTAACCGCCACCGACGAAGCGGCTAAATATAGTTGTAGCTCCTTCTTGCTGGTTGGCATAACAAGCAAGGGTGGTCGGGATAGTTTGTCTTTTAGGTCTTCAAATGCTCCCTGACATTCATCATTCCAGATGTTTCCTTTCTGACCTGCTACCTGCTTTAAAATTTTGAAGAATGGCAAGCATTTCTCCCCTGATCTAGAAATAAATCTATTCAGTGCTGCC
This sequence comes from Hakea prostrata, assembly GCF_041222555.1. Taxonomy (NCBI): domain Eukaryota; kingdom Viridiplantae; phylum Streptophyta; class Magnoliopsida; order Proteales; family Proteaceae; genus Hakea; species Hakea prostrata. The sequence goes on along the minus strand of NC_142607.1, from coordinate 49,558,554 downwards.
ACCCGTCCAGTTAGGCATTGGACTTCTCTGATGGTTTTGGGTGCTTTCATATCCAAAATTGCCTTGATTTTCTCAGGATTGGCTTCGATTCCTCTTTGGGATACCATGAACTCAAGGAATTTTCCCGAAGATACCCCGAAAGCACACTTTTCAGGATTGAGCTTCATCTTGTATTTTCGGAGTACTTTGAATACTTCTTCCAGGTCAGTTAGATGATCTTCTTTTGAGATGCTTTTCACCAGCATGTCGTCCACATATACTTCCATATTTCGACCAATTTGATGTTTGAAGATTTTATTTACCGCTCTTTGGTATGTTGCTCCCGCATTTTTTAGACCGAAAGGCATTACTTTATAGTAATAGCTGTCCCTATCAGTCATGAATGTTGTATGCTTTTTTGACCATTACCACATTAGCTAGCCATTACGGGTGGTCTGTGCGTTTTTTGAAGCAGATTGATTTAGCTTTTGCACTTCAGTTCGAATGGCTTCATGTTTTTCAATGGCGAAATTTCTTCTTTTCTGAACAATCGGAATTGCCTGTGGATCAATACAGAGTTTATGCTCAGCTACCTCCCTGTCGATCCCTGGCATGTCTTCAGCCGACCAGGCGAAAACATCAAAATTTTTCTATAGAAACTCAGTGAGCTCTGTTTTGAAATCTGCTTCTTGCTCAGAACCGATCATGGTACCTTGCTCCTTCTGGTCGGGATAGAAGTGGATTTTTTCTAGCTTTTCCACTGGTTCAGCTCTTTGCAAGGTTTCTTCATCACGGTCGTCCCTGACTTCAATAGTCATGGTCGAGTTTGTCCTTTTCTTTTTCCGCATGTAGTCGTTGTAACTTTGCCGGCTACTTTTCTGGTCGGCTACACATTCTCCAATTCCCTCTGTGGTCGGGAATTTCATCTTCATGTGTAGCGAGGAGACCACTGCTTCGAGTGTGCAGAGGGTTGGTCGTCCTATGATTGCATTGTATGCTGATAAATCTCGTACGACCATAAAATTGGTCTGTACGATCCTATCCCATGGGTGCTCTCCAATCCGTAGCTCTAATCGGATCATTCCTTCTGCTCGGGTTGATGATCCGTGAAACCATAAAGCTGGGTTTCGCATGGGAAGAGCATATTTTCCTTTAGCTTCATCTTTTTGAACGCGTCCAAAGATAATATGTCTGCTGATGATCCAGTATCCACTAGGACTCTATGGATCTCAATTCCTTCCAGGAGAATTTTGATTACCAAGGCATCATCATGAGGGATTGTGATACCCCGTAGATCCTTGGAAGAGAAAATTATTGGCTCAGTAGATATATTTTTATGGGTTTCAATATTCCCAATATATCGTACTTTTCTTTTTGCTTGTCGATTTGATTCTTCTGTCGGACCACCAAATACAGTATAGACTGGAGATCTTTTTCTTTGTTTTTCATCGGCCTCAGGTCGGCGTTTGGCCGGACTTCTTCTTTCTTCCCTATGGCTAGACCTTTCTCTCTTCGGGGCAGGGGTGTCCTGTGGTCGGCCATCTTGCTTAGGTTGGATATACTTCATTAAGTGTCCTCGAGAGATTAAGTTTTCTATCTCCATCTTTAGATTTTTGCAATCGTCCGTCCAATGACCGTGATCCTTGTGATATTCACAATACTTTTGTTTATCACGTTTTCCTAGCGGTGCCCGGATTTTATCCGGCCACTTCAGATGTCCTTGATTTTTTTATTTGCATCAAGATTTTGGATATTCTTGTATTCAGTGGTGGGAGATTACTGATGTCTTGCTTTTTTGGGGATTCTGCTCGAGCTTTCTTGGTCGAGCTTATCCCTAACATCCTGGTCGGTGGTGCCCTATCCGTATCAACACTATCCACTAGATGAACCTAATTAAATAAATAGGTTCAAGGCACCATTATATCAATACGATAAGAACCAACGTAATGGTTTAGTCAATCCCATGGTGCCCTTAGATAATATTTATATCTCTTCATTTCCTCGTCCTCCAACCAAAGTTTTGCTAGAACCCCTCGACTTAGGGAAGGGGAAAAGATGGAATCACAAGCTATGGTTAAATTACTAGGTTTTGAAAAAGTAGTGAAAAAACCTCAAAGCCATTTTTCCCTGATGTGCCTTTCTTGATGACTCATAACCAAAGTCACAAGAAAATCTCATCTTCCTGGTCATGCAAAGATAAACCCAAAACCCTATAGAAAAAAACCCATCCGTATAGCACGAAGAAGGTAGATAAATCCACCCATTGTGCATCATCACTATGTTAAAATATGATATAATATATAGATCATGCATCATTCATTCCCATGGTTGTATCACAACAAAAGACTAAATGAGTTCTGAACTTTGAAACGACAAAGTGGAGGAAATATGAAATAGATAAAAGCTAATAAAGAAGGGCAGAGAAGCATTCACTGATTTGGCTTAGAGAGTCAAAAGTGTCTTTGTCTTTCTCTCTCCACTTCTGGAAGCGTCAATAACCCATAGAGACCACGCCAATAAAGGTTTGCACCGTTTATTAATCAGAATCAACGATATGAAATCCATACACGTTTCATATGTGTTCAGTTACACATGTCTTTGCAATAGGATTTATCGATTTTCAGTTACCATGGATATTTCTATATTAAGGTTCATCTATGTAGGTTTTAGTGTTGTCACCTACATAAGAGAAAATCAAGAAGTTAGATCTGAAGCTCAAACCAAAACTAAGGTAACAAAATATCCAGCATTTGTCTGTTTACAACAAAATTATGGAGATTAATACTTATATGTTGCTCACCATTGTTGTCCATCAAACTGTTGAGGAGCTTGTTCTTCTCCAATTCCATTTCTGCCATAGAATTCGAAATAGCCTTCAAATCTGCAAGCTTTTGGAGATGCTTCTCCATTAGACCTGTAGAATTATAGTCCCTATCATGAGACTATCTAGGGGGGGTTCAGATACTTGTGTAAGCATGGCAGTAACATGTTGCAGGAACTCATCATAGTCTTTTCTCTTGCTTTTGCTTTTGACTGCCCATTCCTCTGAAATCTGATCCATTAAAAATTTAGACTAAAAAAGGAAAAACAACCTGCGAAGGCCTCCAATAGAAATTGTATGTGATATTATGCATAACATATTTCACAAAGAAAACGCTCTAATGAAGAAAGAAACAACACAAAACTTGGTAATATAAAGCCTAACTTCTGCCATCAAGTATTGTATATTAGAAATAAAGCCTCTGAAACTTGTGGTGAGACAAGAACAGAGTGGAATAAAGAAATTGTTTAAGGAGTAAAGTAATCCTTCAAGAAATCCTTACTGTGACCAACTTTTTTCGGAGTCAGGTGACCCAAGCCTTCCTTCTCTTGATCTGCGACCTTCCTGTTGCCTCCAAATGCAAAAGTTTCTGATATATAAGTTGAAGGATACTGAGGATTCAATGTGATCTTAACAACTACTTCCATCATAATTCACAAGTTGAACCTTAACAACAATGGTAACACTTAAACCTAGCTCTTCACTTTTGTTACTAACCTTTTCCACAATTGGTCATCTTCGAAATACAAATAATCTTGCTTAATTGAGAAGAAGAAAAGGTATACACGAGAAGAAAGATTGCCCAAAAAGAATTACAACAGTTCCTTTTTAACTGCTTGACCCATGAATGATAGAGAGAACACCAAAAACAATTATACTAATTCCTAAAAAGGAAATTAAAAAAAAAAAAATGAAAATAGTTATCCAGCCAGAAAAGCATCCATCTTCCCAAACTCCTTAGAAGATAGTCCTACACCAGCAAGTTTAAGAAACTTTAATGAATTTACTCATACATTAGATGACAAGAAGCTTCTATTCTTAAAGGAAGTGATCACTTACCAAGTTCAATACCCCTTCTAAGTTTGGGTTATACTCTTCGTTGCAAAGTATCCGATCCAAGGTAAATGTCCCTGATCAACCGTAGTTCATTGACCACAACACTAATGTCCATTCGGTGTGATGGTGATTCAGCTGAGCAAGCAACCCCAATTCCAATAACTGAATTGAGACATTCTCAAACAATTTCCTTTATGCATCTGTGACTCTCAGCGGTTTCAGCTATAGTTTCGGTTGTCTCTTCAATATCTTCTTCCATGTGGAGAAATGATGGATCAACGATAGCCATCACATCATCATGCAAAGCCATATTTGCCCAGAAATGAAGATTAAAGCTATCCTTAAACATTTCATCAGTAGGTCGTTTCTTAGTGAACATCTCTAACAACAAAATTCCATAATTGTAGACATCACCATGTCTTGATACATTAGCTCCTCCACCATACTCTGCAATATATGCATCATGGGTAGTAAATACTATTGGAACTAGCAAGAATATGATAATCCTATTGATTATACAATAAGATAAACATGACATAGGAAGGGCTTGTTTTCTTCTTTTTCTATTGAATTCAAAGGTGAAGTCGAGCATAAACATGGACGAAATTCCGTAGGTTATATATGCTTGCGGTGGAAATAAAGAGCAGAAGAGGAGTCAAGTGAAGTCAAGGATAGCACCTTTCTTGCATCACTTTTCAATTGTTTGAGACATTGAATCTTAGTCTCTTCTTTACGAAGAGACCAAAAATACTTTAACATGTTAGTGAAAAAATAATCATGCCTTGAAATTTGAAGGGGAATATGTGAGACAAATAATTGGAGTCTCAATGAAATAATAATCATGCCTTCAAATTTGAAGTGGAATATGAGAGACAAATACTTGGACTCATCTTATAAAATCACAAAAGAAGAGAAAAATATTCATATTAGATAATAAAGATGCCACATTACCTAGTGCGGTGTATCCAATAGATCCTTTTATTCTGATTGAGCTGGATTGATTTTGAGATCTTCCCGTGGCTCTTGAAAGAATTTTTGATATGCCAAAGTCACCCAAGTGTGCAATTAAATCATCATCAAGAAGAACATTGCTTGGCTTTATATCACAACGGATAATCTGCATATGACAATGGTGGTGAAGATAATCCAAAGTTGTGGCAATATCAATCGCAACATTCAGTCTTTGAATGAGGTTTAAATGCCTTTGTTCATCATCCACTCCATTTGCATGCAAATATAACCATTTCTCTAGATTCCCATTAGGCATGACCTCATACACTAAAGCCATAAAATCATTACCTTTAAAATCTATGCTTGAGCAACTTGATAAGATCTTGACAAGATTACGATGTCGTATACTTCGAAGGGCTTCACATTCAGCCATGAAACTCTTAGACGAACCTCTTTCATCAATTTTGAAGACCTTAACTGCAACAATTGTTTCTCCATGATTGAGAACACCTCTGTATACTGAACCAAAACTCCCTACTCCAATCAAATTCCCTGATGAGAATCCATCAGTGGCTTTAAGGAGTTGAGCATAAGATACCTTAAAATGATGACCCCCCAACAAAGGTATCGTGGATTCTTTCCTATCTTTCCTTCTTTGATGAATAATGAAAAATAATATTGTACAAATCAAAGATAGAAAAGCCCCACAACCACATATGGTGATTATCAATTTGAGAACTTGTAGCTTACCATCCTCTTTGGGCTTTTGAATCTTGCATGCCTGCACCACAAAGTTTAATGTTCCCAAGGACTGAAAATGCACTCAAGTTTCTAAAGACTCCTTCGGTTGGTACCTCACCCTCTAGATTATTAGATGATAAATTTAAATTTTGGAGAAACTTGAATGTTCCTAAATATTTTGGGATAAGGCCAGAGAAGTTGTTGTGTGAAATATCTAAATCTTCAAGACCTCTGAGAGAACTAAGAGAGAATGGTATAGACCCTTGAAATAAGTTTCTCCTCATATAAATGTGTTGTAGGCTCGTACAAACACCAAGGGCTATTGGGATGTCACCAGACAACATGTTCTCTTCAACATCTAAGATTTCAAGATTGATCAATGAATCCACTTCCAAAGTTAGAGAACCAAAGATATGATTTTTGCTCAACTTTAGTTCTATTAGTGTGGAAATATAAAATATTTCTTTGGGGATGATACCACTGAAATTATTTTCGGAGAGGCTCAATCGTAACAAACTTTTGCATTTCCCAAGACTTGAAGGTATTTTTCCATGCAAATGATTACCATGTAAATGGAGATCATTTAATGCTGTTAAATTTCCAAGAGAAGAAGGGATTGGCCCCTTGAATATATTCCCATCTAAATAAAGGCCAGATAGCTTTTCATATCTTCCAAATGAAGATGGGATACTGCCTTCTAGGAGGTTTCTAGCTAAGCTCAACAACTCCAAGCTTGCAAGGTTCTCCATCCCTGTTGGGATTTTTCCAAATATTTGGTTTTCATCGATTATAAGCACACTCAGTTGAGTTGACAAGTTTGCCATGGAGTTGGGGAGCGCACCACCAAATAGATTACCATAAAGATCTAACTGTTTCAAACTAGTGCAGTTGGATAAAACTCAAGTCATCACTCTCTCCACTTCCCAAATGATTGGAGGCTAAGAATAAAGTAGTTAGTTTCGATAAGCCTCCAAAATCAATTGCCACTTTCCCAACTAGATTATTGTCGTTGACTTGAAACATCTGGAGTTTTGATAGATTCGAAATTGAAATTGGAAGAGATCCATGAAATTGGTTTGTTCCAATTGAAAACCATTGTAGATTGGGTAAATTGAATCCTAATGTTGGTGGAAGACTCCCATGAAGTCGATTAGCTCCAAAATCAATAAGACGGAGTGAGGAAAGATTGTATAGAGCAGGAGGTATTGTACCTGATAACTTATTTCCATAAAAATAAAGCTTCATTAATCTTGGCATTTGGCCTAAGGCATCTGGAATACTTCAACTGAATCCATTGTATAACATAGAAATGACTTCAAGTGATGAATGATTAGCAAAAGAGGTTGGAATCTGTCCACTTAAACGGTTGTTATGTACTGCAAGGACTTGAAGCTTTGACAGGGACCCGAACTCTATTGGGATTTTCCTGCAATATTGTTGTAACTCAACTGGAGTGTTCTAAGGTTAGAACAACGTGATATGTTGGGTGGGATTTTCCCCTCAAAAGAGTTGTTGTGTAGATATAAATATTGAAGCCTGGCTAGAAAGCTTATCTGATGAGGAATTTCACCGTGTAAGCTGTTGTTTTCCAGAGAAATCATCCCAAGGAAGCTGAGGTTACCTATTTCCGGGGCAATGGATCCTATCAGTTCATAGGACCATAACTCCAACGCTTTAACCCTATTTGGATGCCAGTGACTACCATACGTGATGCCTTGCCACTCGCAGTAGGGGACGGAGTCATTCCAAGAACTCAAAACGTGAAACGGATCCTCGGTTATGCGAGCCTTGAAAGCCAGCAAGGCTAGCCGATCATCCGTTCCATTGAGTGATGATGAAGATGGTGATTGTGCCAAGCTCATGCTCATGAAGCTGCCGCACCAGAGAATAATGAGAAATATTCCCACATTAACCCAACATAATGGAAACACCAACGGCACATAACCCATCACTACTCAAATGGCAATTAAGAGTTTGAGTATTGTTGCAGGTGGGATAAGAGTGAGTATTGTTGCAGGTGAATGATCCCAGCCAAGGGAACTATATGAACTGTTTTAAGACGTGCCCTATGGGTAGACTCCTGGTGTCATCGGTCTTTGCCCGTGAAATACTCAAGTCTTTAGTCTTTCACGAGTGTGATGTGTAAAGATTCCAGGAAGACTTGTTAACGTGGATAACACTCGGCCTTTGATAGTTTATGGCGACTTGTCTTTGGTCAGTGACATCCTTTGATAATAATATGAAATTAATATTTTCCTTTGAAGAAGTGCATATCTGAAAGGATTGTCTCAGTGGTGAAGAAGCGAAGCGATGGTTCTCTTGAATACCAACAAAGTTAGCTAAAGATCGAAGGGATTCTTTAAGGGTTGCATCAATCTTGACCACTTCTGTAGACTTTGGGAAATGGTCATTGTCGTGAGGTTGAAATTTCTGTAGGTAACTTAGTATTTTCTCCATTGATCTTCTTTTTCAAGCTTTGAGTGAAAAACTTCGGTAGAGTTTGACATACTTTTTTCATATATTTGGCAGTACGTGGGAGTTGGTTTGATTTTGATTTTATTAACTGGTCTTCTCTATGGAGAGTTCTTATCCATTTAAAATCCCTTGTGTTCAGTTTGTTAGCTTTCAAGTATTTGATCATTTACTTGCCTTATATTTCATCTGGTGGGCTATAACCTTTTCGGCTTCTTTGTTCGTAGCTGAATGGGTAAAGGTGCAGAGAACTGTACATGGGTTTTCACATTTATTTCCGTTGGATCCTTTTAACGACCGAGGATACTGTTCTTGACTTGTGTCATTTTCGTTTCTGATATAGATGAGCTTGAATGAACCGGACTGATTGGACCGACCAGGTTCATATTTGTCCGACCAAGTTCTGGTCAGACCACTAACAAACCACTAAGCAGAAGCAGGGGCAAACCCAGGACTTTAACATGGGGGGCAAAGAATGAAAGTCCAGATAACCTTGGGGAAGTATTAATGTGTTTCTGCTACACATATTGTATGGGCCCTTATAAAACCTATTGGGGGTCCCACCTCTGAATTAGTTTATTATGTTTAATAACATTTCTACATATATTTTGTGGGACCCACACATTTGAAAAAAATAGATAAATTATTGATAATAATATTTTTTTTGACAAAATATAGATAATTAAAGATTTTATAAAAAGCAGCAAAATTAAGGAATTAATACAAATTTTAAAAAATGGGGGCCCATTGTAGGTGCCTTGAGCCATAGGATTGCAAAGTAAGTGTGGATAATTTCAATACAACACAGTATAAAAATCTACACTAGGTAGATTAATAAGTATGTTTTCCAAAATGTAACTGAATATCTGAGAAAATATTTAATCTTATATAGAACATCACAAAACTCGTGCATTCGCATGCGCGTTTTTATTAGTATAGATTAAAATCACAAACCTTGAAACCTTAACTTGAAAACTCAAAACTTCCAACCAAGGAACGATAATTCGTTCATCTCGCCCGGTTCGCTGGGCGAATATCGGATTAAAAAATTAGAAATAATAAAAAAGGTAAAACTTTTCTCTATACACTGAACACTAATCCCATTTATATCATTTTTCACGCAGCCCAAAACCATCAATTAAAGCCTTGCATAGTAATACATAATATACAGTAATACTCTTCAGTCTTCATCCAGCCATTCACGCAACCCTATCTTCTCTTTGGGGTTGCGTGCATCACCTTGTTTATTTTTATCTTTCTCTTTCTCGCTTTCTATCTTCTTCTTCTTTTCCTTTCCGACAAAAATAGCAGTGGTCGGCTTCTGTTTTTTTTTCTTTCTCTTTCTTTCTTCTTCTTCTTTTCCTTTCCAGAGAAAATAGCAGTGGCTGGTACTGTTCGTCTTCTATTTTTTTTCTCTCTTTCTTTCTTCTTCTTCTCCTTCTCCTTCTCCATTCCGGCGAAAATAGCAGCGGCTTCTATTGTTTGTCTTCTCCTTCAACGATCCGGTAATGATGAAGATAAAGGGGTTTTGAAGAAGATAAATAGGACTCCTACGGTCCTACCCACCTCAGACTCTCAGAGCACAGAGCAGTAAAGCTAAGAAGATCTTCAAGAGAAGAAAAAAGAAAAAAAAAAAAAAAAAAAAAAAAAAAAAGGGGATTTGAAGTTTCGCCGGAAAATCGACAGTTTCGCCAGAAAATCGCAGTTTCGCCGGCGAAATTTTGAAATATCGTTTCGATGGGTTTTTTATTTCACCCATTGGCGAACTGGGCGCGGATATATTGTTCTATGCTTCCAACTCCTAATCTGGAACTGTAGCACTTCACCGTGATAAGAAAAAAATCCCAAACACCTTTAAGGGACCTAAAACCTTGAATCCAGACTCTAAAGACTTTAAGCCTAAACCATGAAGACTGAACCCATGTCAAACCTCAAAGCATAAATCAAATATGAAGTTCATACTTGAAATGAAAAACTCTAAACCTTAAATCTCATACCTTGTAATCCAAAACACTAATTCCAATTATCTAATCCCTATTATCAACTTCACAATTTAGGAATTTATACACAAACCGGAAGTCCTAACCCCTACCTTGGTACCAAAAATTCATAACCAAATGCCTTAAGTCGTAAACTAAAACCAAACAACAAACCTAGTGAACTTCAAATCCTAATACCTAAATTGGATTCCAAATTTTAAATCCTAAGTACAAGTGTAATACCCAAAACCTAGTCACATATCCCATGCATCAAAGGTCAAACCCTAAACCTGAACTCCAAAACGGCCAAAACCTCTTTACCAATAGCAAGACCTGTTGCGTATAGAACTTCTTCGAGAGTCGGATATTGAGATGACCACCTTAAGTGCTCTCCAACCTTGTTGGAATAACTGAGATGCCTGCACACACAAAGAAAGCAAGAACGGTCCGGCCTAGTTTTGGCCGGGGAACCGCCTCCGACGCTCAAATCAGCCTAGATAACAATAATGGTTCTTGAGAGAGAGTTCTCAAGAACGTAATGAGTAAGTACTCAGATGAAAGTTCTCGTTACCTTTCTCCATGTTGGAGGTAGGTTTATATAGAAGTTACCTGGAGGCGGCGATTCCTTAGATTCCGGATCGATAGTTGAGGAGTGAGTGTAGTGGAATAACGGCTCCTTCTTTGTCGCACCTGATATCGCCGTTATGATGACTCACCTCCCCAATTCTCGGAATAGATATGCTGAGTGTTTATGAGTAACTAACTCTTCTTGACTTAGTCAAGATAGTCTTCTGAGAAATGCTAGAGTTGGATATTTTTCCCAAGTGTGGCACTTCTCCAACGAAGAAATGAATCTGCCAAGATGGAGGTGTCTCTCCCGAATGAGGCCCTCGGGACCTTCTTTAGGGAAGAAGTGAGCCATCTCATATGGGAGGTGTTTCTCCCGAATGAGGCCCTCGGGACCTTCTTCAAGGGAGAAACCAGATGACAAAAAGAGATGTATTTGTCCCGAGTGAGGCACTCGGGACCCTTTATGAGGGAAGAGAATCATCAACCCGAGGGGGTGCCTCTCTCCCGAGGGGGGTGCCTCTCTCCCCGGGGGGGTGCCTCTCTCCGAGGGGGGGTGCCTCTCTCCCGAGTGGGGGTGTATCTCACCCGAGGGGGGTGCCTCTCTCCCGAGGGGGGTGTCTCTCTCCCGAGGGGAGAGGGACCGGGACCATATTTCCCACAACAAGACCTAAAGCAAATAGTACAAAATAAACCCCAAGCCTTTAACCCTATTTCTTATTGACATTGATTGATAGAATTCCTAAACCTAACTCAAAACTTAAAACTTAAAACTGAAACACATACTTAGAACTGTACACTTTCATCTAGAAAGTTGACTTTGAATACAAATCTTATAAAATCTACCCCAAAATCCAAAACACATAACTCTGGTTCATTAACGATAAAACTTTGAACTTTAAATGACAAGCCCCTGACCACATATGAAAGCCCTAAATTGTACCTGTTACACCCACCCAGCCGGTATCCATTCATCAGAATACCCGGGGTGTGATCCACATCCCCACGAATCAGGTCTCAAACAATCAGTAACCATTCCACACAATAGTTCAATAGTGAGCAGGAATAAATTAATGTTATAATATTAATAAAGAAATAAATCAAGTAATAAGGATTTCAGAAAGATCTCACAACTGAAGCAAAGCACGGAAGTGATGTCAAATCTAAAGTAAACAACTGGAAAGGAATAAAGGAAAGTCAAAATTTCCTAAGTGTCTTAATATTTTGCCTTTTTCTCCAATTGCTTATACACCTACAACTTAGGATCAATTTCCAGCTTGTAGCCCCACAAATGAATGAGATGTCTCGTATGATTGTTGATCGAAGCCATAATAATATTCCATACGGGTATTGGGATCGTACCATGAGTCACTATCAGCTCTCATTGCTTTCTCAGTTGTATAATGTATGGGAAGTATTTCCGAACTGGAGCTCAAGATCTCTTCTTCACCTGTATATTCATCTAAAACAACAATTTCCCCGGAGAGTGAGCTCAAAAGAACTCAGCGAGTAGTTCACAAACAAATAACCAATATCACAGTCCAAATCAATACATCACATAATGCAAAATGACACGAGGCAGAATGCAAGAAGGCAACCATACTCCAATGAATGTTAGTCTCTAATGGTAGATACACATTAAGATAGAACACCAACCTCCTATGGTGGGTCTCGTCACTCTAATCTCTCACGGGTTGGTTACCGGTCTTGAGATCCTAGGTAAGGGGTCAAGGCATCCCTCTCGGACTACCACAATGGTTGGGATTTAGGTCACCCCTCTCTCACCACACCATTGGTATGAGTAATGGCACGTGTCAGGATTATACCTAGCCCAATGCAAGTCAACTACTCAATCACATCAATCTATGTTCGACACATCCCCTCATGCATCTCACACTCTTGGTTCAATATCCTCCGCTACTAGAGCCAACGTATTCTATGACACCACCAACTCAGACTACGCCTTTTCTTAACCCTATTGGTCATCCACATATAATGGACGGGAAGCTCTCATGTCCTCTCACGGGTTGGCTACCAGTCTTGAGCGCCCATGAGCCCAAGTCTATTATATGCAACCCTACCAATGAATGCCCCCACAATGTGGTTGTGTCCTCCACGGGTTGGTTACCGGTCTTGAGCTCCCATCACCCTACACTACTACCATGGGTCACTCGACATCAGTACCCATGCCGATAGGGTGTGATATGATGGAGTTTCTAACCAAACTCCACTAGACTGCCTAGTCATAACATCCAGTAATCGTGAAAAATGCCAAGGGGCATCGTAGGATTGTATCCCATACCACTTCCATTGATGTCCCAAGACAGAAACACCTAAATAGGTATTCCCCAATTCACAATCACAACTTACATCCACATAGCATAAAGTCACATGTTGATCCATATATCAAAAGCATCATTAATCACTTATATATTGAAATTTCAGAGTCATAATAATCATTCCTAAACCTTGAAACAACAGTATGTTACATATAAGCAAGTTTCATAACAATCAACAAAGTAACAATGGTTATGTGCAAGTGAACCTCCTCACCTTATTATTGAATTGTAACCTTGCAAAATAGGTTAAAGAGTATGTTCACACTTCCCAAAAAGTCCAATTAACATGTTGGTTTAAAGTTAAAAATAACCCTAAAGGTATGACATTGAAAAGAGAAACAAACAATCAATATTGTAGGGTGTGGTTGGTCGGGCTGGTTGCTTGGGGCAACCAGGGCAATCAACCAAAGTAAGGGACCATAGCATGGGCTGGTCACATGGGGCTACCAAGCCATTCAACCAACCTTTGTGTATGGACAAATTTGGCTCAGATCGTCAAAAAGCTTTCCGATTAGGTTCTAAACTACTCTGAAAATACTTAGAAAATTTTGAAATCATACTAGAACATGATCTTTCATAGTTTAGACATCAAACAAAGCAAAAGGAATAAAAACTTAACAAATCCTATGTTAGGTATTCTCTTAAATTGATCTGAAAGATTCAAGGATGAGCCAGAGTGAATGTGGATTCACTCTAGAGTAAAGAGGGTGGAAGAAGTAGGTTGATACAACAACTAGAAGCCTTCTCCCAGGTCTTGGTAGTAGGAGGAATCAAATCATAGAAGAGAACTAGAATGAAGATGATGAATACTAACCTTTAAGAAAATAAATCGCCACCCGGAAACCTTGACAAATGCTCTCCACATTGTCTTCCACCTTGAGGAGTGTTCTCTGATAAGCTTTGACGGCTTTAGATCATAATGACACATTTTAGAATGAAGACACATTAAATAAGGCTTCAAAAATCAAAATTTTCAAAATTGCCATTTTCTCCCGAAACCAAGTTGGTTGCCTGGGAAGGCAATCAGCCCTTGGAACTTTTGTTCCAGAAGCAAAGCCAAGGCCTTGAATACTCAAGCTCTGCCTTAGTTCCTATTCCAAACTATAGAAGAGTCCTACCTGATTTTTCAAGACCTTCTATACATGTCATCATAGTATACTTGATTCATCTATCAAGTCCGTCAATGTCCAAGTTAGATTTCCTTCCAAATTCCAACAGAACTCCAACTCAGCATCATCTCTATCTAATTCCATTGATTCGGAATTGAATCCAATGGTCTCTACCTAGATGGCCACAATTGTCTTTTTCCTGCACTTTGGGTTTTTAGACCTACAATATGGATTTTCAAGTTAAGATTTTGGGGGATTTCACAATACTTGAATTAAAACCCCAAAGCCTAATCCTAAAATTAAACCTTGGCAAGGGCTATAATTTGAAGAGTCAAAAATATGAAACCCTCATTAAATGTTAAAAAACAATATTTACTTATACATCCTGCAATTTGAATTCAACTGTTACAACCCAGGGGAAAAGAAAAAAAATTTCATTGAAATCCAGTCTTCACTCATGAGCACAGCCTTTACTATTTTTTTTTGGGTAATTTTCATATGGACCCGTTGAGGTTTGGTCTATGTCATTTTTAGTCCAAAAAAAATAGAAACTTTGGATATGCCTCCCCTGTGCTATAGAAAAAGTCAATTTAAAGACAAATTATCATTTCTATGACCAATTTATTGTTATTCTTTATTTTTTTTTGCAAATTTCATTTGGACCCCTTGAGGTTTGGTTTATGTCATTTTTAGTCCAAAAAATATAAGACTTTGCATTTGCCTTCCACGCACTATAAAAAATGTCAATTTAAGGACAAATTATCACTTTTATGACCAATTTGCCCTTATTCTTTTTTTAATTCAAATTTTCTATACATACATCCTACCTGCTATGAAACTCGTGATTCCCCTTTTAGTACAAAAATAGGGTTTAAGCTAAGAGATACTTGAGTGATTTTAATATATGTATTTTAGTCACATTTTAAAATTTATTTAAATTTTAAGATTTTTCTATAATTTTTGGATTAAGAGGGAGTCACGAGTTTCATGGCAGGTAGGACGTATATGTAAAAAATTAAAATAAAAAAAAGAGAAAAGAATAAAGGCAAATTGATCATAAAAGTGATAATTTGTTTTTAAATTGATATTTTCTATAGTACAGGGGAGGAAAATGCAAAATTTTACTTTTTTTGGACTAAAAATGACATAAACCAAGCTTCAGAGGGTCCAAAACAAAAGAATAAAGGCAAATTGGTCATATAAACGATAATTTGTTCTTACATTGACTTTTTCTATAGCACAGGGGAGGTATATGCAAAGTCTCAATTTTTTTATATTTAAAAAATAACATAGACCAAACCTCAGGTCCATATGAAAATTACCTTCTTTTTCTTTTCATGAACGACTTTAGTATTAATTTGTCCTTACATTGACTTTTTCTATAGCACAGGGGAGGCATATGCAAAGTCTCAATTTCTTTGTATTTAAAAAATAACATAGACCAAAACTCAGGTCCATATGAAAATTACCTTCTATTTTCCTTTTCATGCATGACTTTAGTATTCTTTATTCTGATATTGCTGGACTCTGAACCAAGTCGCGAATATGAGTTGCGACGTTGCGAATTACGGTTTGAATCTGGCAAATTTCTTTCTTTTACAATTGTTTTCGGAACAGGGCCGCTCTCTTGTCCACTCGAGGGCAATCGCTGCTAGCCTGCTACTGCTACAATGTTTTCCGGCTGCCAATTGAAGATGATGTCGTAGTTGCACTCAGCGTTTCCTGACACTACAAGTCTACAACCTTAGCTTGCCTTCACCTTGTTGGGTCTGCTGGTTTGTAACGTTTTACACTGGTGGTAATTCTAGAGACTCCACAGAAGAGGATCGATCCTTGTGACGGCCTGACCGATACTGTGACCAGAAATCTTGGGATTTACCTACGAAATCAGAAAGCAGAAATCTTGTGGTTGTATGGGTACTCATGTTTAAAATTTAATGATACATTTATTTTTCATTTACATTTGCAGTCATTGAAGCTTGGTGGACGCATCTGTCTGCTAGTTCTGAATTCTGGCAAATTAGATGGCTTCTGCTTGTTTTAGAGTGATTAGACCATACACTTTCTTCCTTCACCGGTCTGGGATTCGTGTTAGAAAAAATGGTGCCTTCTTTTGCACTATGGATGGTGTGGAAGCCACAACAACTACACGTAAAATCCAGCAATCTGTGAAGGCATTATCTCGCCATACCCAAACCAAAACTGAGAAAATCTCAAAGGATTATGAATCAGTCATTGGTATAGAAACCCATGTACAGCTGTCCTGTCTTACTAAGGCCTTTTGTAGGTGTCCTTATTTTTTTGGGTCCAAACCAAACACCCATGTTTGCCCTATTTGCATGGGCCTCCCTGGTGCTTTGCCAGTTTTGAACTTAAAAGTCATTGAGTTAGCTGTAAAAGTGGGTCTTGCGCTCAACAGTAGACTTTCGATGAACTCAAAATTTGATAGGAAACAATACTTCTACCCAGATCTTCCTAAGGGCTACCAGATATCTCAGTTTGATGTTCCAATTGCTATGGGTGGTTTCATTGAGTTGGATCTTCCCACCGAGTATGGTGGAGGGCACAGGAGGTTTGGGATTACCAGGGTTCATATTGAAGAAGATGCAGGGAAGTTGCTTCATTCAGGAACTGATAGCCACTCCCAGGTAATGCTGCATTACTTCCTTGGTTTTCATCAGTATCATTTACTTTGGGAGAGTGACGTGATTTACTGTCTTTCCTTGTTATTGTTTCTGTATTTCTTCCCCCTTTTCATGTTTTGCTACGGGATTATGGTTTGTCTGGTTTACTTGTAACCCCAGATTAGGGAATAGATTTTCTTAACCTTGCTTATAAAAAATGTATGGCTCTTAGCTTATAATTTGGCTTTTTAAATATTTGAAACAGGAAAAATCTGATTGATCAAATTATTTTTTCTTTTCAGTTGGATAGTGTTTGATTTATGGGCTTGTTGAACATTCTATAGGTTGACCTGAACAGAGCGGGGGTACCTTTGCTTGAGATTGTGTCTGAGCCTGATATCAGAAGTGGTCTTGAGGCTGCAGAATATGCAGCAGAGATACAGAGGTTGGTTCGGTATTTGGGAGTGAGCAATGGAAATATGGCAGAAGGTTCACTGCGCTGTGACGTAAATATCTCTGTTCGGCCCATTGGGCAATCAGAGTTTGGGACTAAGGTAACATTACTAAACTTAGTTTCAAGATTTAATTTTTGTTTTCTAAGCAAGAGTTAAACTCGGATATATGAACTATATTCTTGTGGAATTGGGATCCCAATTTCATTCCTACCTTCTTTCTAATGTAAACCCAATTTTAGGGTTTGTTAACCAGGACCCTCTTTAATAAGAACCAGCACTCACTAGGGTTTATGGAGGCTTCGGCTATGGGTTTTAGGGGTTATAAGGCTGCTAGGATTGTGATTTCAGGTCTGAAATTAAATAGGAGTTCAACTTAGATTTGGAAATTCCAGTCCTTGGCCAATTGGGACTCAGTTAGGGTTAGGGTTTTGGGAATGGGTTTCAGTTAGGGTCTAGGATGGGCCTAGGATTGCTGTTCAAACCTGCTGTGATTGAGTTACAGACCTGAAACAAAGTGATGTTTGAGGTTTAGGTTCAAAATTGGAATCCTAATGCAGCTGGTATTGGGTTAGGGCTTTGGAATTTTCGGCCAGTGGGCTCTGACTTTGCTGGTTTTATGTTTCAGATTTAGGACTAAGGGTTTTGGAAAGGTTAATGGGGTTTGGAAGGTTTGTCTTAGGCTTTAATGAAGCTTCTAAAACTTCTGCAGTTCAAGGAAGATGATGAAATGCAGGTTTTTGTTAAACTTCGGAATAAGGCTGAATTGGGGGAGATAAATTAGGACTAGGTTCTATAGGCTTAGGGTGATCCTAACAAGGGTATAATGGGTGGTTTTGGGGCTGTGGTTGGGGGAATCCTTGTGGGGTTAGGACTGAAAACGTGGGAAGAAGAAAAGGGAGGAAAAGAACTACTGTGGTTAGGGTTTGGGTTGGGGAATGGCTGCAACTATAGGGGATGGTGTGTGGTGTCTTAACTTACTTGAATTGAGGTAAGCTTGCTTGAATTCTGCAGATGAGCTTGAAGATGATGATGAAGGAATCTCAAAACTGGAAAGAGCACTCTATTCCAGCCGCAGGGTTCCAAGGGGAATCCCACGACTTTTCCAAAGCCAAATTCTCAAACTCTAATCAATTCATTAATCTAGAGAAATGCTATTTATAGCCTGAAACAAATGACTTGGACTCTAATAAGGAAACCTGGCTGCTAAGCAACCCAAACTACTAGACTAGCACCTAAAAATTAGGACTACTTACTAGGAAATAACTCTTTCCTAATTTACAATTCAAAGACTCTTAATAGAAGGAAACAACACTTACCTAATCACTTAAACTCCAATTTAGAAAATAAAACAAAAATAAAAAATCAGAATTAATTCTGAACTAACCCTACTAAATAGACTTGATTCTAGGGGAGAAAATGAACATTTTGCCCCTTGGTCAGATTCGCCCCCTTTTGTTTGGGCCTTATTTCGGATGGGCTTGGGCCCCTTCTAGGCTCTTTTGGGGCTGCCTGGGGGCTGGATACATCACTTTCTTTTCTCATGGTCAATTTATTTTACAGGGAAAAGATTTTGTCTGGTGGGTTGTTTAGATTTGTGCTTTACAATTTCAAAGTAGCACTGATTGTTGGCTGTTAAACGTTGAGGGTGTAGGGAACAGGGAGCCGTACAGTGTCAAAATAACCATTAGGGGGGGGGGGGACAAAAAGGACAAGGACAAGTGGCAGTGCCTATTGGGGAGCAGCCACTCTCATGTTGGCCTATGTGGAAAGGGGGTTTGTTAGGATTCATGGGGCTATATTAGGGAGTAGGAGGTAAAGGGAAAGGGCGGATTGAATTAGTGTCTTTTGGGGCAATCTTGCTTGTGGGGGGTGAAAGACCCTTGGTTGGGGCATATTGAAGGGTGCATCCAGGTGATGGTAAGGTCATTGTAATGGAGTCTTGCTTTGAGTTAAATGCATTGGTCCTTAACATTTCATCTTCAACCTTCGTATGCTATTCGGTTGCTGTGTGTGTGAGTTTGGGTGAGTTCATTAATATTGGGGTTACGTGTGTGGCTGAAGGTTGCTGCCAAGACCTGGTGTTCGATTGAAGTTCATAGCCATTTAACTTAGGGATTGATTGAAGGCATTGATAGTTGAGAATATTACCTAAATAACCTTGCTGTCAACTGCAGAGTCTTAAGACTATTGAGAGGGCTTAATTATCTTTATACATCCTATTCCCTTGTCTGAAGTTCCTTGGAGTTTCTCTTGATCTGCTGTTGTTGCTGGACTGTTAAGATGAACCCACTGCACCTTCAAGCTACTTGAGTTGTTGCTGCTTGTTCTACTCGAACCAGGTTGGTAACTGAGTTTTAGTTGAAACCATCTTCTCTTCCTCTCCATGCAGAAACCATCTTCTCTTCCTCTCCATGCAGAAACCCTGTTGGGTTCTGAGGGCCTCTTCTACATTCCACTTACTTGCAGTCTATCTGTTTCTCTATTTCATCTTTCAATTATGTGACCGACACACACTACTTTCTCTTTTCAATCAGCTCACTAACTTAGCATCTGACCATCACTTCGATATCTAATTTGCAGCATAGTCTTACCTCCACAGACCTCCAACCAATACAAGTTTGGAGCCAATCAGTTGGTTGGCTTGTGCTACAACACGAACTGGTTTCTGTTTTGGTTATTTGTCCCATATCTTCCAATCCAACTGGTGTAATCAAATGAAACTTGCAGCTGTGGTTCTTTACCATACAAGCTTCATATGAACCAAGGTAGATCGGAATTTTGGCGGCTGGTTTGGTTCAGACCGTAACTTCTATTTTTCGTCTATGTTTCTAGTTCCCTGATTTTTGGGTTATCTGGGGCAAGTTATCCTTGATCTTAGCTTAACATAATCTGGTTATATGATTTATCTGACAAGAATTATAAGTTGATTGGTAAATGGGCTAAATGAAAGCAGGGTTAAGTTCTTGTGGTAGACAAGCAATGCTTTGAATGCTTTCCAACTTATTTTATTTATTATAATTGAGGGTATCCATATCTTTTCTGATAGGTGCTTACCTTCTTGTGAATTTGTAGCATTCTTATTTGTTAGTTGATCTGTTACATATATTTTTGGTTCTGGCAGGTTGAGATAAAGAACATAAATTCATTTTCGTCAATAAATCGGGCAATTGATTTTGAGATCTCCAGGCAGGTAGACCTCCATGGTCAAGGAGTTGGAGATCAAATTATTCAGGAAACTCGACTATGGGAGGAGGGGACTCAGGTTTGATTACTTATTTGATCATTCAAAGGACAAATAAATCTTTCTAGTTTCGTGACTAGTTTTGTTCATGGACTTTTGCTTTATTTAGAGAACAATTTCAATGAGGAAAAAGGAAGGGCTTTCTGATTATCGATATTTTCCTGAGCCGGATCTTCCAGAAGTTATTCTCAATGAAGAATACATCAACTCAATTTTTGCTTCTTTACCTGAACTGCCAGAAATGAAGCGCAGACGATATGAAAAAATGGGTCTCAGCATGCAGGATGTACTTTTTCTTGCTAATGACAAACTTGTAAGTCCTTTATTAAAAGTGTCAAGTATTAAAAGCAGGACATGTATTTACTTCTATTTAAAATGAAGATCATATTTGTGATCGTATGTGTTCCTACTTTAACTTCTTTAAGGAAATGGTTCAGGTGGCAGATTTTTTTGATGCAGCTATTGAAAAGGGTGCTGATGTGAAGCTGGCTGCCAACTGGATAATGGGCGACATTGCTGGCTATCTGAACAATGAAAAGTTGTCGATAAATGAGATAAAACTTACACCCGAGGAGCTGGCTGAACTAATATCTTCCATTAAAGGCGGGACCATAAGTGGAAAGATAGGGAAAGAGGTGAATCTCTGTCTTTGTTTCTTAGTTTGCATTTTGAAACTTAAAACCAACTTGTGGACTATCTTCAGGTCTTTTCTGTGTGCAGTACCCTTCTACCATTATGAACAATCTATTTTTTGTCCCATTTTATTAAATTTGGAAAACATGCATCAACAACATCATTATAGGCTATAGACTCTGAAAAGTCCACGATTTAGTTGGTTTAGTGCTAGAACTGAGGAAATAAAGAATGTATTAGCAACTCCCCCCCCCCCCCCCAAAGGCCTTGCATGACATCCATTCATTCTCCGGCTCTCTCTCTCTCTCTCTCCATTAACCCCCATTATCTCTCTACTTCCACAAATGGACTAACCCTATTATCTTACAAACCCCACCCCATTAAGCCATCTCTCTACCTCCGTTACCAATTGCATGCTGCTCTATCATTACATTTTTTTTAGCTGATGCCTTCAGTGACCTAGTTGTCATAAACCTCATTTTGCCTGTAACAACTTACCTATTGACCTGAATTACAAATCCCCATTTTCCTTCGGTTACAAACTGATTCCATACCTTAGAACCCTGTCCTGATTCAAGTTGTCAAGGCGTTGCCTAGGTGTCCTGGCCCTTCTTTTGGTCAAAGGGTTTTTGGTGTTGTCCTGTCGCTTTGCTTGGTTGCTTGGTGTTGCCTTGCTTTTGGTTGCCCTCTATCACCTCGACTCATCTCACCTTGTTGCCTTGACAACTATGGTCCTAATCGCCTTGTTGTGTATCCTGCTAATATATATATAAAGGCCCGTAGGTAGACAGAATGTATGACCATTTCTGGATCTTTTAAGGCATCTTTGCCAGCATCCAATGTCCCCATGTGTGACATGCGTACAAGGGACAATAAGACATCAGGGAGCCTTTGTGACGGGGAAGAACCGTGCATTAATTTGGAATATTCAGGAGCTTCTCCCTGACATCCGCCCAAAGGAGTACCGTCAGCAGTCAAACCATACCTCATCTCAGGGAGATGAATGACTGGGGATGAAAGCACTGAATGGGATAGCCCTCGTTCAGTTCGAGACTGAGCGCTAATAAGGGAGTTTCCACTCATTAGTTAAATTAACTTCCTTCTCAATTGGTTTATTTGTGGTGCGTCAGGTAGGCAGCCGGCAGTATACTATATCCGGCCAATCTCCTTTGGCTAGACCCTCTTTAACTTTTTGACTTTCATTTACCTTTTCTTACATCATGTCTTTTAATACTGATCTTGTTTGTAGACATAAGATTAGATTTGCATCTTGGAACATCAGATCTTTGATGGGTAAGGGCATGGAGTTGATTGATATTATGTGTAGAAGAAACTCAAGAAAGATTAATGTTGCTTGCATTCAAGAAACAAGATGGAAGGGTCAGAATGCCAAGGCTGAAGGCTCTAGATGACTTAAAACATTGGTACTTGGGAAATGAAAGTGGGAGAAGGGAAGTAGGAATAGTTGTGGACTAAGGCCTTGAGAGTGAAGTAGTAAATGTTAAAGATTGGTGATAAGATCATCTCTTTTAGACTTGTCTTAGGCATTGAGGTTATCAACATTGTTAGTACATATGCGCTGCAGTCAGGATTGGAGGAGAGTATTGAAATACATTTTTGGGAATGGATGGATGATTTAACCTTAGGCTTCAGTATAGTAGGAAGTGACCTTAAGGACATATGGGCAGAGATAACACAGGCATTGAGGAGGTGCATGGAGGGTATGGAATTAGTGAGAGGAACAAAGAGGGGACCTCAATATTAGATTTGCTGTAGCTTTTGACCTGTGCATTGCAAATATTTTCTTTAAAAAGAGGATTGAACATCTCATTACATTCAAAAGTGGGCAGCATGTGAGCTGAATAGACTTCATCGTAACTAGAAGGTCTCATGGATTTTATGTAAGGACTGCAAAGTTATACCAGGGGAGAGCTTATCTAAGCAGCATGGAGTAGTAGTAGCCTTGGTATGCCCATGGGACAAGGAAAAACAAGAAGGTGAATTAGGCTAGCCCTAAGATAAGATGGGGGCGACGACAAGGAGCTTTGCTAGAATCTTTTATTGATAAGATGGCTCTACACTGAAAGTGGAATTTGGAAGGAGATCTCAATGAAATTTGGACTTAGTTAACAACTTGCATAAGAAGGATTGTAGGATTGCTAAGGAAGTCCTTGGGACTTCAAAAGGTATAAGTCTTTCCCCAGAGACATGGTAGTGGAATGATGTTCAAGTAATAATTAAGGCTAAGAAGGAACATTTTAGGATATGGCATATAACGTGAGATGTTGAGGATAAAGAAGATATTTTATAATTAGAAACAAAGCAAGAAAGTGTGTGGGAAAAGCAAGAGCAAAAACATACAATAACCTGTATTGAAAAACTTAACACTAAGGCTGGTGTTGCGTTGTACTCGCAAGCGCACGATGTTGCCTAAGTAATATAATGATAAGAGGGATATTGGTCCCATGAGGATCACATGAGCCAATTACGTACTAACTTCTTTAACACTTATAATTATCTAGTCAATTAAATTACTGAAAATTAATTGGAATCAATCTACTGATTATGCTAACGAAACACGAATCAAATCAATTAATGGAAAATACTAGAGCCTCGACTTCACCAAACATGTCATGAACTATTGATTCCCCACTTCACACAGTCAATTTACTCTCTACCTTTGATGATAGGATTCCCAAAATTAGTTCACCTCAACATTTACGCATGAGGGTCCCTACTCCCTAACACATCAGATCCCTTCTACCTTTTATGCATAGAAGATCAATCTAATATGTTGCATGAAATCGATTAATGGAATCCAATAACAATATTGAATAAAACACCTAACCTATTACGCATTAGATGTAATTGACCATTCTTCAATCCCTAAGTCTAGTATGCATTCTTCATTGATACATGTATGAAAACATACCACAAATTCATGAATGGTGATCAAGCATTCAGACTTTAAGCACAAAATTGAAGAAAACAAAAAAATTGAGGTTTAATTGCATGAAGGAGAAGATCAATAAAGATTGAATGGATCCATCTACACTCTAGTAAAAGAAATTAGAACATAATGGAAGAAGAAGAAGAAGAGAAGTCAAATAGGGGAACATCACTCTTGCTTAGGTGAAGAAGAGAAGCTCCCCAGCAGCTTGCGCTTCCTTCCTCTCCATGATCCAGCAGCAGCTCCAAAATTTGTCATCCAATTCTTTCTTTAAAAATCTTCCCCCTCTGGTGGAATATATCCCCTTTATATACAGACTACCTTGGTTTCGTAGATTAAATTGGAAAGGATTCCTTTAGCTGATAGGATACAAATTGGTGTTACAAACTTTCCTAATTTAACTCAACTATGGAAATACTTGGTTAGCAAGAAACTCTGTAGCACATGGAAGCTTGGTAGAATCTTTCCTTAGATAAATCAAACTCAATCTTGTCTTTGACTGGCAGTCAAACCCTAGTAGCACAGGGTTATTGGGCTAGTGGGACGTCTCCTGGCTTGGACAAACTAGCCTGGTACTCCTCTATGCGTCTTGGCTGGTTCTCCCTGGCTTGGCCTTATCATCTGTCTTGAATGCTCTAGGTAGTTCCTATTTGGAGTAGGACTCGCATCTCTTCCATAATTGACTTATCAAGGATCATAAATAATCAGTCCAAATCAAAATAGGATTAGGAAAAATATAGAACTACCACAATGGTAGAAATTCAAAGAGAGTATCTAATTTCCTTTACATGCACTGTTAGGGTAAAAATGGCACAAAATGGATATGAAATGCATAGCAATGTGGCCAATAATTATTCAAAATAATATTCACAAAATGAACCTATCACTTGGAGAAAATGCAATCTATAGAATCGCTAGGAAAAGAGAAAGGAAGAATTGAGATTCAGATCATTTTAAATGCATCAAGAGCGAGGATGGTAGAGTACTAACCCGAGATGAGTGCATTTTAGAGAGATTTGGAGACTATTTATAATCTTCTAAATGGACCTAACCTGATTGATAGGATATATTTTAAAGGTGGGGTAAAATACTTGTAATGTAACTAGGCCACCAGGGTCAGTAGGCCTAAATCTGCACCTGTCCAGGGTTGGCTGGATGCCCTAAGGAGGGTTTTTTGGTAATTTTTCATGCCCCTTAGGGTTTTCTAAGTCCAATTAGGTTCCTTGCCTCTTGAGGAGTCCGGAACTATTTTATTTTCTCTTATTGAGTATGTGATGGTCAAGATAATTAGGAGTCATAGTTGAAATCTATTTGCAGGATTCATTCTAGAAATTCTTATTTTATTTTGTTATTTCTTGTTGTCTTAGTTGTCACTTAGTTGGCAATTAGTTATTAGTTTTGCAAGTTTTTTTTAAGATTTTTTTTGGTGGTTACATGTAGTTGAGTCCAATTAGGTTTTCTAGATTGAGTCCGTCTAATTTCTTCAGTGTAAGGCTATTTATAGCCCCTACCTCCTTGTAAAGAGTTCAGTTGAAGATTAATAAAAATTCAAGGGTTGGAGTTGTGCAAAGCTACCAGACGACTTGAGCTGAGAACTTTTCCAAAATTCCAGCATTGTTCTTCATCTTGGTGATCTCCTTCTTCAACTAAAGTGCAAAGAGCAGCATCGTAAACCAGTAAGTACATCCCAGCCCCTCCCCTTCCAGCTCCTCTCTCTTCTTCCCTAGCCCACGCAAGGACTCCCTCACCCCTCCCCTTCTATCGCGGACCTTACAGCCCCCCTCCCTACCCGGCAGCATCACAAGAAACCCTCCCCCACCCCTCCAAAACCCCTGCGGCAACCCCTCCCCAGCTCCTCTTCTCTGTTCCACCCTCTTCTTGCCCTTTCTTGATCTTGTGGCAGCACTAGAGAAGAAAGAAAACCAGAAGAGAAAGAAAGGAAAAGAAAAGAAAAGAAAGAGAAGAAGAAAGAAGAAAAGAAAAGAAAGAAAGAAATAAGAAAGGCGTCAAGCTCAAGATTCTTGAAAGAATTCCCAAAAATCTTTACCCCTAACCACAAGCTTGCCTATCCCCCTTTCCCTAATTGTTAAACCCTTATCCCATCCCATTTGAATCAATCCCATAAGTTGAATTGTTTCCCCTCCAAAGTTCTCACCTATTTGGGTTTGTTAAAACCCTAATCTATCTTAATCCATCAGCCCATCTTAAAGTTTGTTAAAGCCCTAAACCTCTCTAACCCTCTCCATACCCAAGGTATAATTTCCTAAGCAAATCCATCTCACTTTAGGGTCTTTGTTATCACAATTATCCAAATCTTTCTCCAAAATCATCCCAGACCATACCTAGACCATCCCATAGATAACCCAATCCGTATAGATACCCCATTTATTAGCTGGTTCTAAGTACAGAAAGATCTCAAAGACTAATCGTGAACCCGGGTTACATCAATTTGTCATGGACACCTATAACAATGTGATGAATGGAAGTTGAGGAGGCCCTGTGATAGATGAAGGGAGGTAAAACCCCACATCTGGATGAGATCCCAAATGAATATGGTAGAGCTAGGGGCATGTGGTGTATCTTGGATAACAAGGTTGTTTAACAAGATTTGGAGTACAAAGAAAATGCTAGATGAGCGGAGAAGTACCATAGTGCTGATGTTTAAGAATAAAGGTGATATCCAGATGGCTAGTAACTATAGAGGTATTGAACTTATGAGCCATAATATTAATTATGCGAAAAAGTCATTGAAGCTCACCTAATAAGAGAAACTGCTATATCGCATGTGATGCATCTTGGGTAACAAGGTTGTTTAACAAGATTTGGAGTACAAAGAAAATGTCAGATGAGTGGAGAAGTACCTTAGTGCCGATTTTTAGGAATAAAGGTGCTATCTAGAGGGGCAGTAATATAAAGGCATTGAACTTATGAGCCATACTATGAAATTATGGGAGAAAGACATTGAAGCTCACCTAATTAGGAAAATAGCTATATCAAGGAGCCAATTCGGATTTATGCCAGGAAAATGAACGATTGTAGCTATTTACCAGCTAAGGAGACTTATGGAAAATCTTTAGGGTCCATGAAAAGGACCTTCATAGGATCTCTATTGATCTAGAAAGGGCATATAATAAAGTCCCTAGAGAACTCATTAGCAGACTCTAACGAAGAGAGGGAGCTTAGTAATTACGTTGATATAGTTAAGGACATGTATGAGGATATAGTGACAAATGTTAGAAATGAAAAAGGGCAAATAATGGTTTTCCAATCACGATTAAGTTGCACCAGCTAAGCCCCTATTTGTTTGCACTCGTAGTTGGTGATCTTACTATCCACATATGAGATGAGGTACCTTGGTGTATACTATTTGCTGATGATATTGTTGTAGTCAATGAGACAACAAAAAGAATTCATGCAAAGTTGGGGTTATGGAGGTCAACTTTGGAATCAATAGGTTTTATGATAAATAGAACCAAGACAGAATATATGATGTGTAGCTTCAGTTAACTTGTGATAAGCAATGAAGTAGTGAGCTTGAGGATTAAGAAATTCCACAAAATAAATGTTTTAGGTACTTAGGCTCTACCATTAACAATAAGGGTGTCACATCCACCCAGCCAGTACCCTATCTGGAATACCCGAGTGTGTGATCCACAACCCCGAAGATCAAGTTTAGAAACGATCATATCTACTTAACACAATAACATAATCAAAAGCAAGAACAAATCATTGTATTCAAGTGGATTAAAAATAATAATCAAGTAAGGATCACAGAAGGATCACAAAGAATATCAGAGTGCGGAATAACAAGATACCAAACAAAAGGTAACTGTAGAGTATAACGGAAATATACTCCACAACAAACGCGGAAGGTAGATTAAAATCTAAAGCAAAGACTAAAGCTATTACAATTAAAATAAAAGTCTAGAAGAAATAAGAGAAAACTAATCAACATCATCCATTGGCTCTTCTTCTTCTTTAGTCTTCATCTTCTTCACCTTAGGATTGTGATTTTGTAACTTCAAGTTAGCATCTAGCTCACGATCCCATCGGCGAATAAGACGATGCCAGCTACCATTAATAGGAGCCGTCAATGTAGTCCAAACACGTGTACTGGTCACACCATTGGTCATGACCTCCTCCAATGATTTCTATAGTTGAACCATGTAAGGAAGGGTCCTCCATACCGAAGCATGGGTTCTCTTCCGATCCTACAAAAATATGTAAAAACATGTCCCCCGAAGGGTAAGCTAAAAAAAAAACTTAGCAAGTAGTTCAATCACAATAAACATCTTCACACACAATCCAAAACAATATAAATGCAATGTCATAAAACAATGAATGCAAGTATGCTTCTAACTCTATATATGTTGGTCTCTATTGGCAGACACGCTTTGAATCATAGCACCATACTCCTCTTGGTAGGTCTCAAATCACTCTCCCTCAACCTTCCCGGTATTTTGGGTTCTCCGTTGGTAATTGGGTCATGCATCCTTCCCGGACATTCCATGGTTGGGGTTTAGGTCACCACTCTCTCACATCACCATTGGTTTGAGTATTGACACGTGTTCAGGGTTATTCTTAGTCCAATGCAAGTCTTCTACTGAGTCACATCTACTTAAGGTTAGATACGTTCATTCCTCGGTTCCCGATCTTTTCCAGTACCTTTCCCCCTAGAGTCACCATCTCCTTCGCGGCTACGTAGACTCTTAACCCTATTGGTCATCCATAGTAAACGAGAAGCTCTTATGGCCTCTCACGGTTGGTTACTGGTCTTGAGCGCCCATAAGCCCAAGTCTACCACATGCAACCCGACCGATGAATGACCCCCACAATGTGATTTATGTCCTTTTACAGGTTGGTTACCAGTGTTGAACACCCACAAATCCCCATTGCTACCACGGGTCTCTCAGTTTCAATTCCCCCTTCGGATAGGGTCAGATATAACATGGGTTTCCCTAGCCAAACACTTTTAGACCAATCCTAGGTATATCAACCGGTAGTTAGGGTAAGCGCCAAAGGGCACCATAGAAAATTGTCCCATACCACCTCCATTGGTGCCCAAAGACAGAAATGCCAAAAGGGCATTCCCCATTCCACAACTACAACCTAGGCATTCACATCATATCATGATTTCACACATATCACATCATAGTCCAAATCAGAGTCACATCATTCAATAATCAATTTCAACATGTAAATCACAATATGAAAATGCTATTGTAATTACAGAAGTAATACAATGTTAAGAAAGTAAAACAACAGTAGTTAACTCATGCATTCGAATCATAACACATCAAACATGTAAATATGCATATTGTGAATGGAGTACTCACCTTGAATTCTGAATTTATAACCTTCAAATGAGAGATCAGAGAACAAGACCAAAATCACCTAAACAAGCTTAAACAAACATGTATAGGTCATAAGAAACAAATCCAAAAGATCAGGGTCAAAACGGAGTCAAAATAAGGAATTTTGCTATCGGCAACTTGTTTGGTCGATGCTCCTTTGGTCTATGGCATCGACCAAGCAGACAATGTACGGACAAAATCTCCAATTTTTTATTGGAAACTCGTCGAAACACATTGGAACACTCTGAAATTAACAGGAAAATTCTAAAACATTATATTAAGATTATCTATGAAGGTTTAAACATCTAAAAAGGTCAATGGAAAAGAATTCTAATAAAACTCCCTTTTAGGCTAAAACCGCGGATCATCACGGAAAGGCTAGCATGAAAGGGGACTCATTCAAAAGGAATAAGAACAGTAGATCATGCATAGAAAACAACTAAGGAGAAGCTCTAACACAAATTAGAATTGAAAACTACAATAAGAGTAGATCATGATAACAAAACTAAATCAAATACATGGAGAATCACCATATGGCTTCAAGGAGAACATAGAGTGAATGGGGATTCACTCCAAGGCAAGGAGATCATAGGTTGGATCATTACTGTAGTGTAAGACCTTCCTCACAATCAAAACAACAATAGGTATCGACCAAGGGAGGATAGACCAAAGGGTCTCCCTTTGTCA